>NC_070588.1:1316670-1371670 GCF_027409825.1 Scomber japonicus | reverse complement strand
GATGATACTAATACATATTTGTTTTTACTAAACAATAAATTATAAATGAATATTTTAACACTGACGTTCCTGAACATGAAAGATTCAAAATGTTAGAACAATTACTTGTATTGCCAGCAAAGTAAAAGGACTAGTGTTATTCCTGTAACCATATTATTGGCAGGTTTACTGACAGTGATAAAAGCTGTACATTTAATAAGAGAGAATAAAAGTAGCTAATGTTCTTATTATATAACTGAGAACATTTGCTTAAGCTTTGACAGCATGAAGCTAAGTAACAAAGACCTTGAATCTACTCGCTGCAAAAGACACAATTCATTCAATTATATAGTAAATAAATTGCACATACACACGTCATCATTTCCAAATCTCCCCCAAACTTCAGAGCAGTGTTTAGTTGAATGATCTCATTACATTGATTCTCTGAAAGCAGTAACCAGTAAAAAGGATCAAGCTCCCACTCTAATCCACTATTTATTATATGTATTTCTTTTTGTCATGCTTCAGCTGTATCTCAGTTGTATTTACTGTATCTATTTTTAATAAATGTCCTGTTTGGACATACAGAGACAGACTGAATGATTGCTGTGCTATGTATTTATGTCATGTGTGATGGAAATGGGATCTTTTCCCACTGTGACACTCACTCTGAAATAAAGTCAACTCAACTGATGTCAGAGATATGTGACTGTGTGTCCTCCAGCTCTCTGTCAGCTGATTGATCTCCTTCAGGATGGTCCTCTTCCTCCTGCTGTTGGTCTCCCTGGCTACAGTCAGCCATGTGTCAGGTAAGAACACACATGACTTATACTGTGTATTCATTCTGTGTAGGGGAGAACGGGCTTGGTTGTCACATTCATCAGATCTTGGGCCCTAGAGGGCGCTGTTAAAACGTTTTGGGACTGAATTGGAATTCATGTGAATTAACAGGAATTAACTGGAAATTTGGGATAATTCATACAAACTGTATCACCTGTATATACACATAAACATCAATCACATATAATAGGTCTATAATACATTCTTTGAATCAATCACATATAATAGGTCTATAATGAATCCTCAGGGACAGAAATGTCCCATTAAACACATTATAACTACATTTTTGACCCTTCTGCCAAAAAATGACTCTTTCATACATTCCTGTGTTCTGGGCTGTCATTTTAGAGCCAGGGCTTCATGATGTTAGCATACCCTAACCGTAACCCACAGCAGACCCTAACCCTAACCCACAGCAGACCCTAACCCACAGCAGACCCTAACCCTAACCCACAGCAGACCCTAACCCCAACCCACAGCAGACCCTAACCCACAGCAGACCCTAACTCTAACCCACAGCAGACCCTAACCCTAACCCACAGCAGACCCTAACCCTAACCCACAGCAGACCCTAACCCTAACCCACAGCAGACCCTAACCCTAACCCACAGCAGACCCTAACCCTAACCCACAGCAGACCCTAACCCTAACCCTAACCCACAGCAGACCCTAACCCTAACCCACAGCAGACCCTAACCCTAACCCACAGCAGACCCTAACCCTAACCCACAGCAGACCCTAACCCACAGCAGACCCTAACCCACAGCAGACCCTAACCCTAACCCACAGCAGACCCTAACCCACAGCAGACCCTAACCCACAGCAGACCCTAACCCTAACCCACAGCAGACCCTAACCCACAGCAGACCCTAACCCACAGCAGACCCTAACCCACAGCAGACCCTAACCCACAGCAGACCAGTGAAAACTGTCAGTGCATTGTCTTACACGTCTGCATTTATAGCATTATGTCTAAATCTCTCTCTCTCACATACACACGCACACACACACTCACACACACACACACACACACACTCACACACACACACACTCACACACACACACACACACTAACACACACACACACACTAACACACACACCACTCACAGAGGTTGTCAAAGAATATAAAATACAACTTCAAATTTGCTGCACATTTGAAGACTCTCATCATGTCTCCATTTTAACAGAAGCAACTGAGTTTACAACCACCAGCACTGAATTAGACATCAAAGACTGTCCCGCAACCTTCTTTGGAAAAGTTTACCAGAAGTTGTATGTAAGTAAGATGAATCTTCCTGTTTGAGCAGCTGTAAGTCTTTGTCCTCGCTGATCCTTTGTGTCTGGAACAATGCTTCACTTTTACTCTCAAACAAACGTACTTTGGATAAGTTCAGCTGTGTGTGCTCTGAGTGGAGACTGGTTGCTGGATGCTTTCTGTGTTCCTATGTCTGCATGTATTCTTGAATGTGTTTTTTAAAATGTTCTCAATCTCTTTTTCTTTGCGTGTCGATGTCTTGTGTTAAAAAAGGCATGATATAAATAAAGTTTTACTTCTTTACTTACTGCTTGCAGCCTGCAGATATGTGACAAACATTGCTTTTAATGAGATAGTTCAGCAGAATGTTCTCTGTAGTAAAGTTTGTAGTAAACATTATTCATCAGCAGCTGTTAGGTTTTTATAACTCTTCTCAGTAGAGTTACAATGCAGAGCTTTACACAGCAGTTTTCTAATACTATCATTATTATGTGAAGCACAATGTTTTATTTCTTTCTTTTTTCACATAATGTTCTTAAATGTTTGAGGTCTGTGAATTTGGTTTAGAGAACAGAGACAGTGACTCTATATCACTGCTCACGATGGAAAATATGCTGACACAACGTAAATCACTTTAATATGCTTTAATATACTTTAATACGCGTTAATATGCTTTAATATGCTTTAATATGCTTTAATATACTTTAATATGCTTTAATATGCTTTAATAAGCTTTAATATGCTTTAATATACTTTAATATGCTTTAATATACTTTAATATATTTTAATATGCTTTAATATGCTTTAATACACTTTAATACGTTTTAATATGATTTAATATATTTTAATATGCTTTAATATGCTTTAATACACTTTAATACGTTTTAATATGATTTAATATATTTTAATATGCTTTAATACACTTTAATACGCTTTAATACGCTTTAATATATTTTAATATGCTTTAATATGCTTTAATACACTTTAATACGTTTTAATATGATTTAATATATTTTAATATACTTTAATATGCTTTAATACACTTTAATACGCTTTATTATATTTTAATATGCTTTAATACGCTTTAATATGCTTTAATATATTTTAATACACTTTAATATGCTTTAATATATTTTAATACACTTTAATACGTTTTAATACAAAACTGCCAGCGAGTAGGTTAGGTTCACACAGTCAGTTACCATGGTAACTGAAACAGGACCCTCACTAGAATAGTTTCAGCTGAACAACACAAACATCCAGAGAGAGAAAGAAGAACAGAACACATTCACCTTCACCAGCGTTACTCATTTATTTGTTGTGTATCTCTGATGTTAACAGGTCGACATCTCCGGAAACAAAGTCTCAGTTTGTTTCAAAGGCAAACGCGACACAAGTGACAACGACTGTCTTCTGCTGGGTCAAGGTGCAGGAATCAACAAGGGGAAATTGGTCAGTAACAAAGCTAACTATGCTCCAGGATCATTTGTTCATAAAGCCCTGCCAACACTCACAGGGACAGCAACATGCTACGCAGGCATTCAATTCAGCAAGGACTCTACTGTCTATGTGAGTATTGTTCAGCTTCATCATCGTCCATCTAAATATCTCTGATATCAAATCAATAAAGTCTTTTCTAAAAGATTTAGGATTTTATTTATTAATTATATCTGTTTCTCCTTTTCATATTTACAGCTTTGGATTTCCTTTCAAACATTTGGTAACCGATTAGTTGTTCTTCATAGAATGCAAAGTACCTATCCATCTGCTACTATGGTAAGTATATGCACCTACACACACACACACACACACACACGCACACACGTACACACACACTCAGACACACACACACACACACAAACACCCACACACACACACACACACACACACACACACACACACACACACACGCACACACGTACACACACACTCAGACACACACACAAACACACAAACACCCACACACACACACACACACACACACACACGCACACACGTACACACACACTCAGACACACACACAAACACATAAACACCCACACACACACACACACACACACACACACACACACACACACTCAGACACACACACACTCATGCTTCATATGTTGTGCCTCTGTGCTGTCAGTGTGGTGTAACCTCTGTGCTGTCAGTGTGGTGTAACCTCTGTGCTGTCAGTGTGGTGTAACCTCTGTGCTGTTGCTCCTCTGCAGAACGTTGAAGTTCAGGTTGGTGGTAAGAAAGTGACGACGTGGGAGAATAAGGATAAAGGCAAAAATGTCTTCAATGAGGCGAGCGCCTGCAGACACTCAGGTTAGCATAGAAATGATCATTAAAGGAGCAGTTCACTCAAATCACAAAGTAGCTGAACTGACTATTTAAACGGACTTTCCCCCAGGGGTCCTCAGGGACCCTTTGAGTTTACATGTGATTCAGTGATCTGTGTGTTTGTGTTTCAGGTGATGTTGTTCTTCCAGTGAATAAGAAAGGATGTGGCTCAGATGGCTCCTCTGTAACGTGCAGTGCCTCAGTAGAGCTCAAAACTACTCCTTGTGGCTCTGGGAAGAAATGCGAGGGCGAGGGCCTGTAAATATGTTTGATTTATATTTCTAAGAGAATGCAGTTTTCTGTTCTGTCATCATTTTGTTCTGTGTCATTCAGCTGTGATTTTAGACCCTTTTTAGGGTTCAAGTACCCTACATTTGATCTCAGCACCCCTAAAAATAAATAAATGATCATTGTGATTTTTTAATGGTTTTATTAACAACTTTAATGTACTTTGGATAGTTCTGTCATTAACATTGTGTTTCCCTCAGGGTTTGTTAACTATCTCAGGGTCCTCTCTGTACAAACCTGTCATTGTTTATTCTGAACCATCATTATTATTATTATTATTATTATTATCATTATTATTATTATCATTATTATTATTATCATTATTATTATCATTATTATTATTAGTATTATTATTATTATTATTATTATTATCATTATTATTATTATTATTATTATTATTATTATTATACACTGTAGTGGAACACTCTACTATGTATGAATACTTGTTGTAACCTACATTAGTTTAGCAGGGTTAGGGTCCCTCTAAAGGGTTAGGGTTAGGGTCCTTCTGAAGGGTTAGGGTCCCTCTAAAGGGTTAGGGTTAGGGTCTCTCTAAAGGGTTAGGGTCCCTCTAAAGGGTTAGGGTTAGGGTCCTTCTAAAGGGTTAGGGTCCTTCTAAAGGGTTAGGGTCCCTCTAAAGGGTTAGGGTCCTTCTAAAGGTCTGATCCTAGAATGGCCCCTGGTGTCAGTGAGCAGTCATCTTTCCGTGTCACTTTGGTTTGATGTTACTTCCTGGAGAGTTTCCACTTCCTCAGTCATTTCCAGATGTTTCCTCATGCTGATGATGCTACTTGCCTCCCCACCTCTGTCAGGTGTGTGGCGCTGCCTGAGAAACCTGGCGTGTGCACCGTGACCGGCTCCACTGTCATCGATGTCGACGGTAAGGCTGCCTCCATCCCGGATCGCTGTGCGTACACTCTGATGTCAGAAACAGGTGTCAAGCTGCAGGCCGTCTTCAAGGACCGCCATCGTACAGATGTTAGCTTTTTGGATCATGTGATCCTGCATCTGGATGGGCCAGATGTTAAGATTCACCTGGAACAAGGTGGGAGGGTTACGGTGAGTTACCTTCAGCCACAGGTTCACTTCCTGCTGTTGAAATTGTTCTATTTTTGTGCTGCCATGTTCCAGATGTGCCAAAAGCAATCATCAGTTCATGTTTCCTGTTTAGTCTGAATCCCTCAAACCAAAACAAGTTGATAAAGGAGGCATCCCCAACATATCATTGATTTCATTTCCTTCCAGTGTAACACCATGGTATACAGACACTGAGTTCATTTCCTCCCAGTGTAACACCATGGTATATACACACTGAGTTCATTTCCTCCCAGTGTAACACCATGGTATACACACACTGAGTTCATTTCCTCCCAGTGTAACACCATGGTATATACACACTGAGTTCATTTCCTCCCAGTGTAACACCATGGTATATACACACTGAGTTCATTTCCTCCCAGTGTAACACCATGGTATACACACACTGAGTTCATTTCCTCCCAGTGTAACACCATGGTATACACACACTGAGTTCATTTCCTCCCAGTGTAACACCATGGTATATACACACTGAGTTCATTTCCTCCCAGTGTAACACCATGGTATACACACACTGAGTTCATTTCCTCCCAGTGTAACACCATGGTATACACACACTGAGTTCATTTCCTCCCAGTGTAACACCATGGTATACACACACTGTGTTAATGTTCTGAGGTCATCATGTCTTCACTGTGCTCCAGTTTCCTGCTCACAGCCGTAGTACATTCGAACCTTTACATACTGTTCATATTCTGACCCTTCACAGTTTCCTCTCATTAGTCTCTATACCAAACTTCTGAACCACAAATCTATTTTTTATTCATAAATACGTCATCAGTCATTGATAAACACATGATGAAGCTTACAGAAAGACTGTATACTTTAGGTTTTACACTATTTGTTAAAAACATTCACAAGCAGACTATATTATTATCATAATTATAATTATAATAATTATTATTAAAAGGTCCAAACTGGAAACAGTGGAGCACAGAAGCAGAAGATGACTGAAGCATTGAGTGAGTTTGTCATGTGTGATCATGTGTTCCTCTGCTGTGATGCAGCTGAAGGACAAAGAGCTGACCCTCAGCAGCACACCTGCGACGCATCACGATGTGGAGCTCACTAAGGACCAAACTGGGGTCACCGCCAAGCTGTTGAAGTCCAAACAAGGCACCTCTGTCTTCTTTGATGGCTACACCGCACAGATCTACACGAAAGGTAGAGACAAACACGTCCTACATGGATGAAAGAGGGCGGCTCAGTGTGAGAATAATAAACAACTATCATACAAATGTCATTTTTCAAACTGAGGTCTTCCGTTGCTTTACGCTGCTGATGCTGATTAATGAACAACACATCATTTGACTGTATGTTGCAGTAAACACATTCAGCATGGCACCAACTTACACTACCTATGTTGTACATGCTGCTGGTGGCTGGGGGGGGGGGGGGGTAAGGCTGTGATCAGCTGATTGTAGTGAAAAAAGAAGACAGCACAGATATATTGCAGTATGAATCAGTCTCTCCAACAAATATTTTGAGTTCTTAATGAAAATGTGTTCTTGACAGAGGGAATAAAAGCAGCTCTCAAAGATCTCCAGAGAAGAGTGGAAACAGCAAATCTGGAATGAGCCTAAACTTAGAAATGACATGAACATAAAAACAGAATCTGACATTATAGTTAACAGTCTGAGGTGTTCATGTGTTTCTTGTCATTTGTTGAGGATGAATTTCATTTAGTTGGATCGGCCCATGTACAGCACACTACTGACTTCATTATCTGGAAAATTCACTGAAAGGATCCTGATTTGTTTCAGTTGCATTTTAAGACATGTTTGTTTTGTTGTGCTGCTAATGTTAGCATATCTGTCATCTGACTCATGTTCTCTCCTCAAACTGTCCAGTACCAAGTGGAACCACCATGCCGGGTCTATGTGGCAAGTCCAGTCGGACTCTGAGTGAAGTGAAGGTTGCTGACTTAAGCTCTAAGAGGTAAGACCTGGTCACTGACTGCTGCCTCATCACTGGGCTGCATGTATACTAGTAGTGCTGGTGTGTTTATATGAAGGACTGAGGCCTGGGAAACACTTCTGACTTCTGCTGTTTGTCTCCCCCTAGCTGTGACAAAGTGACCAAGGAGACTGATGGCAATAAGTTTGAATGCACGGAGATGACTAAACGGTGAGCAGAGACACACATGTGAACTGATGCAGTGCTAAGGCTTTCATTATCAACATCCACATGAATATTAAAGTCACCTACTATAATTACTTTATCAGTACTGAGGACTAAGTTTGATGAAAACTCTGAGAAGTCAGATATAAATTGGGCGTATGGGCCAGGAGATGGTACACTATAACAAATAAAAGTGGCTGTAAAGTTTTCCAGGTTGGGTGAGAAGGACTAATAAAACTTTCACATGAGTTCAAATGAAGCTTCTGTTTAGGGTTGATTATTAGGCCGGTGTCTCGAGGGATGACTGGGAGGAGTGGATTCATTTAGACTCACATATGCTTCATGACACAGCCAAGTTTCAGTCAGACAGAATAAATTAATATGATAATCTGATATTAGATCATTTATTAATGTAGGTTTAGATGATAGTCCACATTTCATTCTCCTTGATCTTTCTGTCTCCCATGACAGGTGTGATCTCCTGAAGAAGGCTCCCTTCGACTCCTGCCACAGCTCCATCAAGCCTGATCCCTACATCAAAGCCTGCACCGACACTCTGTGCAAATACCCGGCGGTGGACGGTCTCAAGTGCCAGTTCCTGCAGGCCTACGTCAAAGCCTGCAGCCTGCTCAACAAGAAAGTGGACAACTGGAGGACATCGACCAGCTGCTGTAAGACTGTCCTTCACTGTCATTTACATGGAGACAGTATGTGAACAGCTGTTATTCCTGTTTATCTCACTGACTGACTCTAGTAAGTATTGATCTGTGTTTGATCTTTCAGCCTCGGACAAGGCCTTCTGTCAGGACACATTCTGCAGTGCTCATGAGTTCTGTGCTGAGGATGCCAGCGGTGGAACCAGCTGCCTCTGTCGACCCAGTTTTGCCTCCAAATACAGAACGGCAAAAACTTTTGGTAAGAAGATTGAACAGGGAGGCCTGTCTCACATGTGAAATGACACAATATGGCATTAAATCTAACAGTTTATACCATGTTGAGATTAGAGACACTTTTACACATTGGATCAATTATGAATCAAAAACGTATTGATTAGTAAAGTATGAACCTTAGTGCTACACATATGTGTGTTTCATTGACCTCATCTGTCCTGCTGTTCAGGCGAGCCGACCGTCTGCAATAAAAACTCTGCCTCAGTCAGTCTGGCTCGTTGTCTCATGGAGGAAAAGAACGTCGACTACTCTATCTTACACCTCAAGGACAAGACCTGCAAAGGCCAGTTGGACTCAAAGACCCACATGGTGACCTTCGACTTCAAGAGCGACACCTGTGGGACAGAGCTCACGGTGGGTATCTCTTCTCTAATAACGGACTCTCAGTCAGATCCCTTCTGCCTCTCAGAACTTGTGTTAGTGATCCATGTGTGGCAGCAGGGCGATGAACGTGTGGTTTCCGCAGTAACACTATCTGTATCCCTTTGACCCTGCAGTCCGACTTTAAGTTCAAGAACTCCATCCTTGCTCAGGACAGCTCTGGCTCCAAGATCGTTCGCTATGATGAAGTGAAAATCGAACTCTCCTGCTACTACGACCAAACGAAAGAGGAAACCATGTCCTTCAAAATCAAATCCAGGTGAGTGTTCAACAGGTTTGATCCTGAATCACCAGCTGACAATAACAGTTAATTATTGATTCTCACATTTTAATGAATGACTCATCATTTATAAGTTGGACAGAGAAGTAAAAACGAGTGCAGATCCTGACCGGTCGTGTGTGTGCTGGTTGAAACAGAATTCTTTTATTTCAAATGTCTGATTCAAATGTGCACAAAGCAGAATTAGAAGTGAATTTGTGCTGAAACAGGATCTATGCATCAGTGATACTCATTGTTTAAAGAAAAGGTCAGAACCAGTCACAAGCAGACAAGCATGCCTGAAAAAGCCTTAAATGATCCATAATATACACTCACAGCCCTGACTCTGAACTATCTGAACTGAAACTCAGAGATTTCCCACATTTGAAAGACGAGTCGTTTCAAGAAACTTAAAGTTGCAATAAATGTAAAATAGAGGAAGTTTTACAGAAATACTATGATTAAATAATGATCTAATTCAATTATTATAAATGTGAATGAAATAAATTACTAACAACATAAAACATGCATATTTACAATCATGTTTTATATATAGGATATTAGTAGCGTTTAAACAAAAAAAAAGAATCAATACCAAATGAGTAGCTTGTATGGAAGTATGGATCCTGCAGTATGGATCCGCCCACCCCGAACACACAGAGGTAGTGAGACTTCATTCACTGCTCAGGTCGCCATGACTCCACTACATCTTCACACAGCAAACACTTGCTGACGTCTAGTCGGGCTGAATGTCGTATTTTGGACCTTTTTAAATGGAGTTATGAAATGCTGAATCATGAATGTTTGGGATCAAATTCAACAGTTTTCCATTTTAACATGACTTGATCCATTCACTCATGTTCATGTGGACAGTTTAAGTGACTCACAGCTGTAAAATAAAGATTCATGTTTGCTGCTGAATGTAAAAAGTGCTGCAACTGAATTTAAGATGTGCAGGTTGAGTTTTACTCGACTGGACTTGTTGGAGGCTTTAGCTGAAGTGTGTTTACTTTAGTTTATTAGGATTCTCATTAACTGCAGTTACACAATACTTAATGCATAACAATACATAACATTACTATATTATGTGTGTGTGTGTGTGTGTGTGTGTGTGTGTGTGTGTGTGTGTGTGTGTGTGTGTGTGTGTGTGTGTGTGTGTGTGTGTGTGTGTGTGTGTGTGGTGCAGCTCTGTGACCCAGACGATTGTATCTGGGGCTTGGACATACACTCTGACCATGAATGCCTTCACCGACGCCAGCCGCACAAAAGCTGTGTCATCCAGCACTGAAATCCTGCTGGACCAGACCGTCTGGGTGGAGCTGAAGACGGCCGGGCTGGATGACACACTGGTCGCCGTGGTGACCGACTCCTGCTGGGCGACCAACGACAAATCACCCACTGCGAAGCTGAAATACGACCTGATCAAGAGCGGGTGAGAGACACAGAGGTGGAAGCCAGTGTGCTGCTTTGGCATTTCTCAGTCAGTTCGAAATGAAGAAGAAGCAGGGACTCTTTAAGAAACCTGCTTTTTGATTCCACTTAATGAGCCCTGAAAGCAAAGTCTGGTCCTACTACATTTCCCTCCACTCTGATGATGACCTAACAGACATCACAGTGTAGTGGCCACAGCCAGTGTTGACACATCAGGCAAAGTCTAATCAAACGCTCTCTATGCCAGTGCTCGTCAACATGTTGCATGTTTTCAGGAAGTAACAGTTGTTAAAAAGGCTAAAGGCCTTTTCAGACAGGAAGTGATTGACGCTCCTAATTCATTCATTTTCAGTGAGAAGCGAGTGGGCACAATCCTGTCAAACTGTCACTGTTGAGCTCATCTCACAGATGCACCTTCCTGCTGCCTGAGCTGAATTGTCTAGAGTGGTTTTCTACGGGACACACAGTTTAAACCCTCTGACGAGACTGATCCTTGTTATCTGTGACTTCCCTGAGATATGTGACTGATATAGTTATTGGGACATAAACACTTTACAGTTACTGGTAAACATGAGCAAGCTCACTAACTGAACTCATTTGAAAGTTAGTAGTTAATGTGATCTTATTTAGTTATTTATAAGATAGATTTTAATATGTTGCTATAGCCTACAAAGAAAATACAGTTGTACCAGCAGGGATGCAGTAATGCACACAGAAGCCGTTTCCATGGTTACCATGCACAGAGCACCTGGTGTCTACCTGCTTGACTGTGTGTCCATTCTCATGAAAAGCTCAGTGAGACCCTGCAGATCCAACAGTGTACACAGGCAGACTGTCTCATCTGAAAAGCCTTTAGGCTCCAGGAAAGTGTTGCTGCCTCATAATAAAGTGTCGTGTTTGTTTTACATAAAGCTGGATGAAGAAACACTGAAGAAGACTCAATTATATGTATTGAGTTTTTCAGAGATCTTAATAAGCTTTTATCTTCCAAACTCTCCTTCACATGTGTTTACTTCTATTCATGACTAGATGAGTATATGTAGGTCCAAGTGTGTTTGTATATGTGAATGTCTTTGGTTATGTGTCAAATCTATAACCTTTTTAAATTATGCTTTTAATGTGCAAACATTGAATAATATGAACCAGTATGGATAAGCAGTGAGTTCAGACTGAGTCACAGACCAGATGTTCAGGGACATCTGTGATTCTTTGGATGCTGATGCAGCTCCTGATGTTTGGTGTGTTTTCTTGGTTCTGAGCAGCTGTCCCGACTCTGCTGACAAGACGGTGAAAGTGGAGAGCAATGGAAAGGGAACGTCCAACTACTTCTCCTTCAACATGTTCCAGTTCTCTGGGAAGTCTGGTGACGTCTACCTGCACTGCAAACTCAACCTGTGTGTGAAGAAGGGCAACACCTGCGCCAAGGTACGCCCGCTTCCCAAATCCTCCCACAGACACATGCAGAACAGCTGCAGTCTGAACACACGCCAACTAATACATGTTCTCATGATGGGTCGATCACATTTCAGATGATTAGTACTGTTTGATTTCTATGGTCACATATCCCAGTAGCTACATTTTAATTGAATCCAACGGAAATCTAAATCTTCATCTGTGTCTTTGTCTTGAACTTTGTCTCAGAGCTGCGGTGGCGGTAAGAGAAGACGCAGATCTGCCAGGAACAGATATGTGGATGAAAACCCAGCCTTCATCACCATGGCCTGGTCTAATTAGGTAAAAGCTAACTTTTAAAATGCTGATTCATGTCATTGCGCTGCAGTTTGGGATACATGACATCATACAGCTGGGACCGATAACTAATGCTAGTTTGTTTCTGTTGTCTTCTCAGGTTGTTTCCATGGTAACTCGGACGGACCTACAGGCTTCGACCTTCGGCGTGATTACAGATTTTTGCTTTATCCTCCTGAAAAGATTTGCTCAGTTGTTGTTGCTGTGATAACCAAACACTGCTGATCCCTCTCCAGCTCTGATTGAGTCCAGTTTAGAGTTTAGAGTTGATTCAGTCGGGCTGGGAGCAGGAAACAATCTGATCAACTGTGTGAATGAAGCCATGCAGCTCCTATCAGATCTGAGCATGTGCACGTGCATCATTTGTTAATTTGTTAATAACCAACCTGAGTAAATCTTTGAAGGAACGTCTCTAAGCAGAACATGTTGCTGTGTCGTCCTCAGTGATTCACACTTTATAAAGACCAACCAGGCGGCACCGTCACAACAGTTGATCTGAGTCAGGTTCATGTGTTCATATCACACAGAGTGCACCTCCTTCATCCAGCAGCTGAGTCAGGTTCATGTGTTCATATCACACAGAGTGCACCTCCTTCATCCAGCAGCTGAGTCAGGTTCATGTGTTCATATCACACAGAGTGCACCTCCTTCATCCAGCAGCTGAGTCAGGTTCATGTGTTCATATCACACAGAGTGCACCTCCTTCATCCAGCAGCTGAGTCAGGTTCATGTGTTCATATCACACAGAGTGCACCTCCTTCATCCAGCAGCTGAGTCAGGTTCATGTGTTCATATCACACAGAGTGCACCTCCTTCATCCAGCAGCTGAGTCAGGTTCATGTGTTCATATCACACAGAGTGCACCTCCTTCATCCAGCAGCTCAGACACTGATCTGTGATTATTCAGACCCAAAACATCAGAGCAACTTTTCTGCAGTTGACCTTTTTTTTATTATTATTATGTACTTTCTGTAATGGTGAAGGTAAAACATATTATAATCAAATGATTAATCAGTAGTATCAACACTCCTAATCTCCATCTTCATATATTATGACAGGTTACTGTTAACAATGAAGTGCTGTTTCAGAGAATCATCAGAGTGCTGAGCAGCTTGTTGTACTGCAACCAAACACCTGATGGCAGCAGTGATGAGCCAGGAACTGAGATCAGAGCTCTGAGAGTCAAACCACTTTAATACCAAGAATATCAATTTACTCTCAAACAACAAAAAACAGCTGATGGTTGATACAAAACTCAGCTCAACTCAGAGATGCAGACGTAGATGAAGGATTTACAGTGACCGAAGGGAGTGTTGTCTTTCTTGTGTGAACTAGTCAGTGATTAATGAAGGCTTTTAAAGGGTTTAATTCAATACACTTTACTGTCCATTCATTGTGGTTTCTGTATAAAACTAACATAAACTGTCTGGTGGAGTTTTTCTTTTTGAACCACCATAAAATGTGCCTCATCCAAAACCTGAAAAACTCAAAGTTAAAAGCAGTTGACGTGGAAGAGTGCAGTGGATCCAAAGTTCACGGAGACATTGTGCTGTGAAGTGTCAGATAACTTTTTCAGAGACGTTGAAGACATTTATTCCATCCTGTCGGCACTGGTTAGATACAGAGACAGTCAAATGCAGACCACAGTATAACCTTCTTCCTTTCTATCTCTTTTTGATATATTGAATCTGTTTTTGTGAGCAGCAGCCTGGAGGCCGTCATCAGCTTGTGCCTTTAATACAATATCAGATCATGCTCAGATGTAGACATCAGTTCAGTCTCATTCATGTTCATCCTGAGAGAAAGTCCATCAACATGTTAATTATCAGTAGATTGAAGTGAAATGTTAACTGTGACTTCAACTGAACCAAACCTGTGGCCTTAATGACACTGAGACATGTGCTGGTGCTGTTTCATCTTTACTATATTTGTGTGTAAGCATCAAAGACCAAAAAAATAAATGAAAAAGGGGATGTGGGAAAAACATCAACATCAGTTTGTGTGTTTTTATTGATTTGTGAGTGTAGTCTTCACTGTGTGCTGTCTATCATCTTCATTTTACTTTTCTATCACTGGACTCATGTTTGATGAGGGCAGCTCAAAGCGGTTTCTCTCTAAGGAAACATCATTTATATAGCACCTTTTATACAAATAGATAGATAGATAGAAAAACTCAACATAAAATAATTAGGACTATAACAGTTACACAAACTATCATCAGATTTTAGAAGAGGTGTAGAAGCAAGATGCTGTCAGAGACCATCAGGCAGGGAGCTCCAAGGATGATAAAGGACTGATCACTCAGTGTCAAGGAGAGATTTTCTATTTTTCGGCCCTACTCAAGCAGTGATGTAAGCATGGCAAAACTCAATTCAGCACTTGCCTGCGTTGTGCAGTTATGTAAAAATCAGAACAGATTAAATTCAGAATACACTGAGAATACATGTCAAAATATTGCGTGCTTTACCCAAACTACTATTTATTCTACCCAAGCTAAATCAAAATATAATCAAAAATTGTGAACCAATACAGTCTACAGTTAGCCAGTTAGCTGAGTTAGCCGCCGAGTTAGCAGCTGAGTTAGCCGCTGAGTTAGCTGCTGTAGAAGCAGATACCCACATGTATGTGTATCAGAAGTGAGAATAAGGAAAACACCAGTAGAGGCGAAAGGTTAGTAGATTGCTCAACAGGCCTTACCATATTTATTACATCAACTCCTTGTAAGGAGTTGTTTTTCACCATGTCTAATATTTCCAGGGAAATCTGGCTACCACCACTTATGAATAGAATTCCAGGAACTGAATATTAGCCTGAACATGCCAGGTCAACTTGACCTGGTGCACGACACAATGACGGACGACGATACTATACCGCCGAACTAGCAGCTGAATTAGCCCTTTGAGCTAGCAGCAGAGTTAGCCGCCGAGCTAGCAGCAGAATTAGCCGCTGAGTTAGCAGCTGAGTTAGCCGCCGAGCTAGCAGCTGAAAGCTCTCAGGGCGCACTCACAGTAGGGCCAGTTGTTCCGTACTGTGCTGAAGCACGAATGTCTTCCCTCCCCTGTCCCCTGCTGGCCCGCACTCACATTACCTCAAACCCAAGTGTACTCAAGTACAGTTGCGCAAAAACATAGACAGTTTACTCTCATAATGGTCGACCAATTAACACAACGCACTATGATTAAAAAGTCAGCATGTTCTTCTGAGTCATGCCTGTGTAGTATGCAGTACTTGTGTTTACTTGTGTAAAAAAGCAGACGTACTGATTCAACTCTTGACGCATAAAAGTAAGACTTAGTTTAATGACTTAGAAGTTGCCAAATTACTTACTTTAACGAATGTCGTTAGTAATGCAGATTTGTAAAATATTACTTTTATGAGGGTCACAGTCACAGACAATAAACTTCATAGTTGTGGTAGCAGCAGTGCAGCAGATAATGAAGTCCACGCAGCACGCTGGATGCAAACTAATTAAGCATATAGCCTATTCATTATAATGTCCATGGACATAAATTGAGTTCTTTTGCCTTAATAATGATAAATAATACACAAAAAATGGTGGGATTGGGAGCCTGTATATGCATGATGTTTCTGCGTTGCATTTAGTGTTGCTTGAAATGACCAGGGCTCAGGCTTAAAAGTTGCCTTTTAAAAATAGTTGATTTCACAGGATTCCCAGGACAGGAAGCCAATTGTTATTTCGGGAAAAATATTAATCCCTAGTGCGCATGAGTGACAAAGTGTACCGTACTCAAGCACAGTACACTTGCACTCACACTAGCCAAATAATCCGGACTTTAGGGGGCAAACGTGCTTGGGCACAGTACGCTTGCCTAGTGTGAGTGTGCTCTCAGCATAGACTGTATGGCTCTCAGACGTAGAGTCTATGTTTCTGGTAGAGGTGGTGACTTTGATTGACAGGTGACACTGGGTAGGGGGCGGGGCTTCAGCGGACTCGGAGGCCACGCCCACAGCGTTTGGGAGCAGAGAAAGAGGCTGAGTTTTACACAACTTTGAAGCCTTTGGCGATTTTTTTAACCATTCAAATTTGGCAGGGTGGTTAACAACACACTTTTCTGTGGCATGTCAAACTCAGAACACATTTATTCTTACTTTACACAGACTTTAAATTTAAGGTTGCAGCATAAAATAATGATTTGCTTTAAAATCATTAAAAGGACTTTAAAGTGCTTTATAAGAGCTCAATCATAAGCACAGGAGAAGAGAAAACTTTTTAAGCTGGATTTAAAAATGTTCACAGTTGGGGCTGATTTCAGTTCTGCTGGTAGTTTGTTCCAGTCACTGCTTCTCCGAATTTATAGAGTGCACTGAAATTCACACAGTAACCCTTTGTGATCGTCCCCCTGGCGATACAGCTTTTTAAAATTTTTATGTTCAATTCCACAAGTCACAAAGGCCAATTTGCACTTTGGGGTTCTTTTTGCCGGAGAGAAGCAGGCGCCTCAGATGCAGACCGAAACGATCCCTACCTTTTTGCGGATGCCGTGTGAGTTCGTCCAAGTTCGAGATGCTGCCCCCATCCGGATGCTCCTGCCGATCAACGCCAATTATGTTGTAGAAACGATATCTATACCGTGTCTAGCTCATGCCAAAGATGACAATTCACAGCCTTGTTACTTATGGAAGAGGACTCGTTTATTCTGCACAGAACAAAAGAGAGTGACTTACACACACGCAAGTAAATATACACAGATAGGCAGAGCTACAGAAGTCAAAACACACACCAATGCCTGCTGTTATTTTCCACAACCCCCACTTGAGTTATATATTGATAATATGCTGATATGTAATATCAGTATAACTTGATGTGTTTAATATTATACACTTATTATGGCGTAATTATCTGAGTTTACAGATGATTCAATATTACTTTTGGATTTTTGTTTTATGTTTTAATTTGTTCCGCTTCATTTGCAGATATATTTACACATTGTGTCATTGGGAGAGAGACGAGTGTTTACTTATGGAGGGCAGATGTCTCTCTGTCATGTAGCTGAGTGATAATCCAACTGGAACCCACATCTATTTTTACTCCCTCTCTCTCTCTCTCTCTCTCGCTCTCTCTCAGCTGTGTTTCTTCTCACAGGTTTTTGTGGCTCCTCAGTCTCAGCAGTAGCAGTGAAACGTCCTGATCTCCGTGAACATGGCTCAGGTATTGTTTAAAACAGTTTCTAATATTCTCTTCTGTCTGTCTCAGTTTACCTCAAACGTCCAGTAAGTTGTAGCTTTCTTAAAAACAGGTGACACCTCATATCGTTGTTTAGTTCTTATCACCAGAACAAGAAAATACCATTTATGTTTTAAAATGATTGATTAAGCAAAATGCACTGAACCTAATTAATCCAAATTAATGGATACTGGATATGGTGATTTATGGTTCATGATGTGTCACTTATGTGTTTTTATACTTCATGTTAAGGCAACAACATGACTTTGTCACTGTTTCTCAGTACAGGTAGAGGTTGGTAAAAGTTTTATTAGCTATATCCCATTTAATTATTGCTGGAAATATACGGCCGAGGAAAAAAATCTCAAAAGCCACAGTTTACTGTTTAGATCCTTTTTTAAAGATCATGTTCTCTACGTTCTACATTCTAGGCTGGAAAGTTAACTGTCATCATTTAAAGAACAGGAAACTCCAAATACCAGTAAGTGGACTACAGCTGTTGGGAGCCAGACAACTTTAATGCAGGAACTGTTTCGGTAATGGCAGAGCTTTGCCACCAACACTGAGCGATACGTTGGAAAAGAAAGAAAAAAAGAAGAAAGAGAAGAAGAATAAGATGGGATAGAAGTGCATTGGAGCTATGAGAAAACATGTGTATCCAGAGAAGACTACTGTGCAAATTTAAAGTTTCGAGAAAAGTTTAAAGTGGTACCAAAAAAACATATTTTCATTGCTCAACTTCTAACAGATTCCTGCCTTTATTCTTTCTCCATGATGAGCAGAGAGACATGAATCCCTCTAGGTCTTTCACCACTCTCAGCAGCATCGCCGTCCAGGCCGGTCGCTCACAGATTGTCGTGTCTGTCCTTCAGGTATGCTGGGATCCAATAATAGTTAATAATAGTTGTGCAATACTTTGTTAGCTTCCATTTACATTTGCTGTATAGATTGTCCACACTGTCTGACTTAAATCAGTCTTTGTTAGATTAGTCTGTTAGATTCAATTCTCTCTAACTATCAGACTGATTCATTTTAATTCAATGGGCTGATAATCTGAGATTCTCCCCGTTCAGCAACAAGCTTAGTCTGTGATTTTAATAAGCTATCACACTGTGATTGAATACTATTCTGTTAGCTTCCATTTTAGTGAGCTATCAATGAGCTTTTAGTTTGGTTAGATCCAGAGTATCTGCTTTCATTGCTTATAGACTGTTAGAGCTGTAAACTACAAAACTACAAATCTTCCTTTGGAAGCTGTACCAAGAAATACAAGCTTTCAGTCACTCTGTGCATGTGCTGTTTCCTGTTTTAGCACAGACTATTTAATGCTGCTGTAAAGGGACAAGAGCTGTGTGTGCAAGAGTCAGCTAATAACGCTATGGTTTGAAGGTGTGTGTGTTTGTGTGATAATAGTTGTGAGAAAGATTTCAGTGTTATAAAGTGTGTGTGTGTGTGTGTGTGTGTGTGTGTGTGTGTGTGTGTGTGTGTGTGTGTGTGTGTGTGTTGGGGGGGGGGGGGGGGGGGGTGTCATGTGTCCTTTTCAGTTGACATGCCAAAGATACTGTATCACCCTCAGGAATGCTCCAGCACACACGTGCACACAGATACACACTGCCCCTGTTTGACCTAAAGTGATCAGCAGGTCACATTGTGAACAACAGAAGCAAAACAGAAAACAGCCAAACAATATTAACAATCTACAGCCAGCCAGGGTTTATAAAGGCAGACATGATCTGCTCCTGTCTGCAGTGTAACATGGTGTTCAGACAGCTATCAGTGGATTGCTTTGATATCAAGAAAAGTTAAAAATGTGATTTGTTTTGACTGATTTCTAAGCTGATTTATAGATTCACATCAGAGATGATATAATATGGGAGTCTTTACATGCACGTACACAGCTGAATCATAATTGTGTTTGGCTAAAGCTCTGTTCCACACACAGTCTGTCCAAAAACCTGCAGTCACAGTGAGATAAGTTAAAAAAGACAGGGAGCTAAGATCTGATCCCAAAAGTCACTAGATTTGTCACAAAGCTTTTTAAAACAAACAAGTGTGTGTATGTGTGTGTGTGTGTGTGTGTGTGTGTGTGTGACATCAATTTGTCAACACTGTAATTTTAGGGTGAATATGTGGTTTAAAGTTAAGGTTAATGTTGGGATTAGGATACGTCTCCAGGAAATGAATGTAATTCTATATATAGTTTTCTGAAGTGATGGAAACACCAAACTGTGTGTGTGTGTGTGTACCCGTGTGTGTGTGTTTGTGTGTACCTGTGTGTGTGTGTGTGTGTGTTTGGGCATGCAGAGTGGGTCTCTGGTCCACCTGCAGTTGGTCCAGGTCCATCCAGGCCTCTGTGAGATTGGATCGAACCAAGAAGAAAATCAGACACTGATTCAGGAACAGCAGCAGCTGATGGTAAAACTCAAGGTACCCACAGCAATAGAAAGCCAACGTCACTTTTTGTATTTTGTGTGACTTTTGTGTTTCCTCTTGCTTCTGTAACTCTGAATTTGTGGGATTGTGTTTTTAATTCCTTTGTTAATCTACCGCACCATGTGACTTATTGTTGAGTGAGGTTATGTTCCCGTGTTTGATTTTCAGTTACTTGCATTATTACAGATATCAGTGGGATTTTGAATTTTATTGTTCATGTCATTTACTCCAGAAACATGAGAAGGAAGTGCTGGCAGTAGTGGAGAAGAGGAGCAGAAAAGAGGAGGAAGAGCAGGAGGTACACAAGGCCATGGTGGCATCTCTGAACGAGGGTTGGTTGTTGCTGCTGCATCTGCTGGAGCGACGCCAAGAGGTTCTGATGCTGGTTTCTGACTTCTACTGCAGAGCACAAGAGGTAAGAACACAATATGGGTTAGGTACACATAAACTTACATGTTTAGACTTTTTGCTGGTCTTTGATGTGTTGTGTAATGAAGACCTTGTTTCACCTCTCTGCTAGGGCTGGGCAACTAATCCAAAAATAATGGAAACTGACATTTAGAAACTCTAATCGACTTAATCTTGCTTGTGTCAATTAATGGTGGTGTTCACTGTTGCCATGACAGCAAAGGTTTCATATCTTCAAGGAATATAAAACTTGTCTCCAGTGATCATTTGAACCCAAACATGATCTTTACATAGTTGTAACCAAGTAAACTAGACAGTAACCACAGCTTAGTCACACCTTCAAACATCTTTATTTTACCTCCCTAAAGATCCTCATGTGTGAAAATACTAAACTAAACAATCATTGTTCATCAAGGCTGGAGATAATCCTTCATTAATCCTAATCCAGGTTCAAAGTTCAATTAATGGTGATTTTGATTTTTGTCATAATCTCCCAGCCCTATGTACGAGTATGTATGTGTGAATGGGTGAGTGAGTATAAATATTAAACATATTTCTATAAAGCTTAATTTAAACAATCCTAGTGACTTCTACCACAGCTGTGATGATGGTGAGAGGTTACATTCATTCAAATGGGGATAAAGGTGCACACTAGCACTGCAATGATTAGGTTAGTCATTTACTCTTTTTGATCATCAAATAATTGTTTTAGTCATTTTTAAGCAAAAATACAAAATATTCACTGGTTGAAATGAGAGGAAGCTTTTCGTTGACCCAGGCGGGGAGTTCCTGTCCTCTGAAATGAGGCCAACCAGGAAGTAACTTAGAGCTGCATTCTATCAAAAGGCCACCAGGGGGCGACCGTCTCTATACAAGTCAATGGAGAATTCACCAACTTCTCACTTGATTTCTAACCTCAGTAAACGTTTTCAAAATGTGTTTATGGTCTCAATCGCTAGTTTAAAGCCTTCTTCAATGCAGTATGATGTTCATTTGGGACATTTTGGCCTCCCTGATTTTATATGTGACGATAAAGCAGGGTATGCATTAGGGCGTGGCTACGTCCTGATTGACAGGTTGATTGACCAATGTCCTCCAGATCCAGCCCTCGTAACCATAGCAACCTCCCCGCTCCGCCCATGGCTCCGCCTCATGCCCATATAAGTAGAATCCGTGTTCTTTTTTTCCCAGCATGCACCTGAAATTTTCAAGATGGCGCTGCCTAGATTAGAAACTATTGGCTTCCGAGCAGCAGTCCACAAACCAATGGGTGACGTCACGTATGTTACGTCCATTTCTTTTATACAGTCTATGTTTAGACCCCAAGCTGTATGAAAGCTGAATGTATATTGTTATTGTAGCTGTAGCTCAGTGTAGTCTGGTATTCAAAGTGAAATGTTCATGTTCTGTGTAGGCAGAAAGTGTCCTCTGTGATCAAACGAGTGGACTGTGGTGATTTATCCTCGTCTCGTGTCCTTTTCAGGGGTATTTATTCCAGTTCTGAGTCTCACATTTCTCCAGTGGTACTGTGCACTTGCTGGGGCAGTAGTGTGGCACAGTAAGCCATGCTCATTGACTGACTGCCATTTTATTAGCAACACTTGTCTGACCTCGGTCACCTGCTGCAGTCTTTGTCTAAAACTGTCCAACAATGAGCTCTCTGATTCTATTTCAATCCAGCCAACAAACATCAGCCACAGTAACACACAGGGCAATGTAGTGTCATTCAAACACAGTCTGAGCCAACAACACCCTCACTACTCCTTTCAAGAGTTAGCAGGTTGGCAGTAGAGTTAAGACAGAGCTCAAACCAACTTCCCCACGATTCATAAAGGCTGCGTTCACACTGCAGGCAAATCTGATTCAAATCTGATTCCTTCTCAAATCTGATTTTTAGGCCTGACTGTCCAAATTGGGGTTGTTTGGGCTGTTTTGAAAGTTAACCCAGTGATTTCCTGTCCCGCACGATCTGCTCTGTGCTGAATTGACGTCCGGCTAAAAAAGTCTCTGTCTCTCTCTCTCTGTCTGTCTGTCTCTCTCTCTCTCTCTGGCGGCTCTGTGACTGAGTGTATATGGTAGAATACCGTGGAGTTTACATCCCTAACAGGAATTTATTAATGTTATTTATTCTGCCTTAAACATCCTTAAACACATTGAAATCACATTGTTTCAGGACTCATTGCCTCTGATCTTATTTGAATCCGTTGTACTTCAGTTTTGTTTCTTTACCACTAACCTGTCTGTCCGTCTGTCTGTCTGCAGTTTGCTGCCAGTGTCAACAGAGTCGAGGATCTACAAATCAGACCAGACAACGCCAGACTGACTGAAGTGCAGCTCACATACAACTCCATCAGGGGAGGTAACCAGGATCATTACTGCTCAGAGAATAGATTTTATTGTCATTGTACAAGAATTGCAGCAAAATGTGCTATTGCACATTTGAGTTAGGTTTGTAATAAAATGATTCTCAGTACAGTACATGGCACAATGGTGGGCAGTCATATTAACAGGAGTGGTATTGTATTGTATATCATATCACTTATCTGCTTTAAATCTTATAGTCAAGTGTCACTGTGGCCCAGAGTTAGCATGTTCTGTGTGTCCTCATGCAGGTTGGCTGCAAGTGTGACTATTTGTCTGCCCATCTCTAAATTAGTGTTGTCTTCTGAATAATTGAAAACTATGAATCCGTTACAACTCAGTAATTAATTCATTCACATATAAAATGTCTGTTGTCTTTTGTGTGTTTTGATTCCAGATCTTCTGAGGAAATCCCTGCAGGTTTTAACCAGCAGCAGCGTTCTGCTGAACAAACTAAGACAGTTGCAGAGGATCGAGGCTGCCCAGAGGAGAGGAGAAGTGTTGCAGGATGAGGAGGAGGTGACAATATCTAAAAAATGTTGGCCAGATTACTGAGAAAATGGAGCAACTGTACGAGTGAAGAAAAGCTCATTGGTGTGGTTCAGTGATGGATTTAACAATCTAAATTTAACCATCTGCACCAAAAGAGCAGATGCACAAGCCTAAGAGAAACAGCACACAGGTGAAAATCACAGGAAACTGTACAATCATTTCTGAAGTTTTTCAGTCATGGTTTATTTAATGTCTGTCAGGGCTTGTTGAATACCATCTCCTCTCTGTATGAGAAGGTACAGTACATACATTGACTGTACTAAAATGACTAAATCAATAGTTTTTGAATATTATGTTTGACCCTGTAGAAGGTGCTATTTGGACAAATTAGCGTCACATTGTGGATCTAAAGGGCTACTTTACTTTCTTCCTAAAAAGGTTAGAAATGTGGATAAAGTGGTTTATTTACAGAGTTAGAGCTAAAATAAAATCAGCTTCAGCCTGATGATTTCAGCTCGGGTAGGAACCAAATGCATTGTGGGTTATCGTGTAGTTTCCTACAGTGTAAACGGTCTGCTTACTATCTGGTCCTTTAGTGTGTAGTATGTAGTATAGAAGTATTTAGTATGTGGTTTCGAACACAGTGTGTGACATCACTGTTGGGTGTGTTACATGTGCAATGGGGCACACCTCTGTCCATGCTGCCAGAAATCACAAATCACAATAAAAGTCATCTCAAGACACTTTACACATAGAGCAGGTCTAGATTGTACTCCCTAAATTGAAATTAAAGAGAACCAACATTCCCACATGAGCAACACTTGGTGACAGTGGCAAGAAAAATGGGAGGAAACCTCAGGGAGAAGCAGGCTCTACACCCTAAAAACAGCTGGGTTATTTAATCTACCCAACCGCTGGGTTATGAAATGTTTTATCCATTATGGGTTATTTATATGGAATTTGGGTTATTTTGTGCAACTCATGCGCTGAGTCAAAATCAACCATTGTACTGTAATCAACCCAACATACATCGGTTGACTCAGCACTGCACCTGGGTTGTTTGTGCTTCGAACGTGACGTCATCGCATCCATCACCTGGAGTCCACCGACCGGAGTCCACCGGAGTCCACACACCGAGCGCTCATCACAGTAGAGAACCTGACCTGAACTCATCCGGCGAGGCAAATAAACAATAAAAGGTTTGTGCACACTACATATCTAATTCACGTTGTCTGTATTGCGTTACCTATTAAAGTAGTATCTTTTTATTGTCGAGGCTAGTTGGTTGGTTTGGCTAACAACGTAGCTAGCCATGTAGCCGTTATCATGGCAGCACAGATACAGCTTATCTGTTTGGTCTGAATTATATTAATGAATTAATGAAACAAGTTCATAATGCCCACGGGCATATGGTCATGTTTATTGAGTTCGCCAGGCTGATTTGCTAGCTAGCCAGTTGACCAGTTTACTAGCCAACAGGCTCAGTTAGTTGCTTTGCTAGCCGGTGTTTCGGTTTAACTGGTGACCGTGTTAACTGGTGACTTTCACGCAGGCGTTCGCCTAAAAAGGACTTTATAGTTTAATCATTCTTCATCTGTCTTTAATATCTAAGTATCTAACCATTTATGTAAGTTCAACTGCGTTCAGAAGACGTATTAACCTCGTAACGGATCTTAAAATGTGAGAAAGTCACCCATTAACACGGTCACCAGTTAAACCGAAACACCGGCTATAAACGCGCCTTTTTTTCCCTGGACCTTTTAATGTGAAATGTGAAGGCATAACATAGTGTTTGACTGATTAAAGTATGTAAAAACATTGAGATAACCTGATATGTATGACTAAATGCATTTATAAAGTAATGCAGTGACCCACAATAGATACTGTGAGAGGTTAACGGTTATTAGTATCAGTTAACAGTGAATGGACAGTTAGTTCCAGTTAACAGTTAATGGACAGTTAGTTCCAGTTGACAGTGAATGGACAGTTAGTTCCAGTTAACAGTTAATGGACAGTTAGTACCAGTTGACAGTTGGTTGACCGTTAGAGTTTGTTAGACTGCAGTTGTTTCGGTTGACTCGACGCATCTCCATCTCTTCAATTACCTCACTCCACAGTAAGCTATTTAAAATGTGTTTTCAATATAAAACCAAGTAGTGATTTATCAATATGCTATATCTTCTCGAAATGGTGGGTTAATCTGTTGTAGATACTAATAACATTTTTTATTTTAGTTCACCTTTATATAAGAACAAATTCTTATTTAAAATGGCGGCCTGGTAAACGACAAGGGCCACTTGAGTGAAGGAAAGGTGGGCTATGAGATTAAAACACAGTTAAAAAAAATAAAAAATATACAACAATGACAACAAACACAGGAACAAAAGAAAACAGACAGTCAATAAAGGCGTATGAAAAAAAACAACAACATATGAATTATTACATGGTGGAATATGATGTTAAAATGGTCATTTTTGCTCAAATTTGGTCTTCTCAGGATTTATAGATAAGATCTCATATGAGTTGGGTTGCAATGGTTTTTATGTTTTTAAAAAAGCTGGTCCCCTTGAATAAAAGTTTGGGAACCACTGCTGTAGACTGTTAGACTGAGGCTAGCAGCCACAAATATTCTTGTGAAGTAAAAACATAGAAAATTTACATGTATGCAATTTATCATATGGGACAGAGGGAGGATTGTTTTCTCTATATATTTTGGTGCTAAATAAAATGGCTGTTACCTTCACATTGGATTACATTCTGCTGCTAGTCTGCATTGCTTTTGGCATGGTGATATCTGAATAGTTAATACAATAGCAATTTTATCTTTTTGTGTTTGTTTCAGATCAATGGACAGCTTTGTCATTAACACTTTGACAGAGTGGCAGCTGACAGACCTTGTTGAAAGATTTAAAGGTAAGAAATATTTTTTTCCCCATCTACAGCATATCAAGACTGCATTGCTACTCAAGCCCTTTTCAGACATGAACAACGGACAATTTCTGTTTAATCAGCCACAGACATTACCTGTTTATACTCTTTGTATTACGTGCTGTACACCATGTAAACTCAGCATCAACACATTTACAGTGTAGTGAAAGTGGTTGTGGTAGGACATTTTCTTACATGTGGTCTTTTAAAAGACACTTGGAAAAGGAGCATGAAGATGGAACTACTCTTGATGACCACTTTGAAGGTCCAAATTGTAAAGCTAACTAGACTTTATCATAAAACAAACATTTCTCTAGTGAGGACCAGGAAAATGGTCCTCACAATGTCTATTTTAATTCTGCTATAGTAGTTGGTAGACATTTGGTCCTCACTCACACTCTCTCATTTGCATTCTTTCTTTGTTAGCCTGGAATAAACATGGTGGAGTACCTCCATGAGGCAGAGGCATCCAAACCATACCCCTACATCCTGACGCTGGGAAATGGTCAGAGTGCATTTCAGGCCTTCGTCATCATGGCTAGACAGACCCTGGAAGAAGAAGCACTGCTTCAGGCCATTAATGTCTGTTTCAAGGCATTCTTTGTCTTAGACATTAAATACCTGAAGCAGTGTGAACATGTGAGGGAATTCATACAGAGTGTAATCTATGAAATGTTTTGCACTGAACGATGTACTACCTGACTGATATGAACTCATCCAGTTCCACTATATTGCTGATATTTTCTAATAATAAATTTTTTCAAAGATTCCAGTATTGTTTAAGTGTTTATTGCATAATATATGCATAAATCTAGCATGTTATAGGTTTGTAATTTAATAGTTTTATAGCTATGGGTAGCCTATTGCAATTTATTTTCTTAAATTGTACTGTAATGTGTTAGAATTAATCTGGCATATTGGTTAATTTGACCCTGCATTTGGGTAGAATAATAATATTTAACTCATCTGTTGGGTTAAAAAGGGCCAACTCATCTTGCTGGGTCAAATTAACTACTGCTGGTCTGGTGCAATATTGATTCAGTGGTTGGGTTATAAAACAACCCAAGTTTTCATTTTTCTGTGTGTAGGCGGGGGGGGGGCATCTGCCTCGACCAGTTGGGGTCTTTGTGTTTTAATAAAGTTAGAAATATATTGTGGATGAAAACAGAGCTTGCCCCTGTCGCTTTCTGGGGTAATATGTGAGTGAGTGGAGAAATGCTGATACTGTGTTACCTCCGCAGAGCTTCCAGAGTTCCCAGTGCAGCAAGGGATCAGTGTTAAGGCTTGAGGAGCTGGTGGAGACGCTGCAGGATCGAAGGAGGAGAGCTGACCTGGCTATCAGCCTGCAGCTCCAACAGGCAGAGAACACCATCAGGATCCACAAGAGAGAACAAGAGTCCAGACACACCAGCTCAGTAAGTAAGAAACAAACACAGCACGGAGTGTGTTTACATCATAGTCTAAATATTCCCATGTTGGGCTGTGACGTTTTCTGCCTGGAACAACTTCTTCTTTCTAAAAAATCATGAATTGCACGTTAAAGACCGTCTCAAGTGAATTCAAATGTTTTCTTCTAAAAACATTAAAAGGGTCATAAATGTATTTCTAAAAAAGGTATAAAAAGCATTTCAACCATTTGAATCATAAATAAGGTAGGACATTTATTGAGTGCGTTTGTACTGTAACTGGCATTGTCAAAATTCATTCATTAGCTTATATGATTTTGCTAGTTCATTGTTTTTTTATTGGAAAATGTGTCACTGTCTTCATTAATTAGGCCTATATAATTTGCTGTGCTGTCCGTGGTACTGAAATCCTCACTCGCTGCCGCTGCGCTGAGACGCTTTCCCTCTCTTTTCTTTGCTCCGCTTGAGGTCACTTCATGGGCGAAAGTCAGTTCCGAATACTGTAAATTCCAACATGTTGGTAACTTTGTAGGCATGTGATTGTGTCATTTGATTGACCACGCTGGTTACATTGTGTGGGCGCATCAAGCGTCATGTCAGTGCTGAATATTTCTGCTTTCATTTAGCCTACATACACTGTAAATTCCAACACATTGTTGTTGGTAACATGGGGCAAGTGTGATTGTGAGTTGATATAGTAGTTAAAAACCATATTATATTTTTTATTAATAAATAAATACCCCCCTTACGGGCGCGCACGGTATTGACACTTCAGCATGCGGGAATAAAAGGTCATCGCTCGCCACTGGTCTGCAGTTAGCTGAGTTAGTCGCTGAGCTAGTGGCAGAAAGCTCTCAAATGTAGCGTCCATGTTTCTGGTAGAGGTGGTGACTTTGATTGACAGGTAACAATTGGTAGGGGGCGGGGCTTCAGCATTTGGGAGCAGATAAAGAGGCAGATTTTTACTTTGAAGCCTAATTTCATATATTTGGCGATTTTTTTTAATCAACCAAATGCATTATGGGTTATCGTGTAGTTTACTACAGTGTAAACAGTCTGCTCACTAACTGGTCCTGTAGTGTGTAGTATAGAAGTACGTAGTATAGAAGTACGTAGTATAGAAGTATGTAGTATAGAAGTACGTAGTATAGAAGTATGTAGTATGTAGTATAGAAGTATGTAGTATGTAGTATAGAAGTATGTAGTATAGAAGCATGTAGTATAGAAGTACGTAGTATAGAAGTATGTAGTATGTAGTATAGAAGTATGTAGTATGTAGTATGGAAGTATGTAGTATGCGGTTTCAAACACAGCTACTGCCCACCTGGTGGTCAGTTTAATTTCTTCCATACATGGAAGTCTGTGGTGGGAAAAAGTGCATCTTTACTTTAGATCTGCAGAATTGTAAATGGTAGCAGACACACAGCTGTCGCACCACGAAAATATTCAGGAAGCTGCACTGAATCAGTCACCTAAGATTTATCAACTAATAAAAATAGCAGAAACTAAAATTGTAACTAAATCTGCTCAAGAAGAAAGCAAAGTAATTTTTAATGAGCATGATTTGTCACTTGTATTTATCAGACTTTACAGGCTGTGCTTTGAGGCATTTGACAGTGTTTACCATCAGCTTCTTCAACTCCACCTGCAACACACCTCCTTTTCTCTCCCAATTCGTTACAATGAACTGTATTTTTTTTTAATTACATTTCTCATAGGTCGTCTGTCTCCTACTGGACTGATATCTGATCCTAAATATTGTAATACTATATTTTTATGACTAATAATAGTATATTTAGTACTCTGTTTAACAGCTGATTAAAGTTAGCAATGAGAGTCATCAGTCTTTCCTGTCAGCATCTATCTTGTGTTCAGTGTATAAATATAAATCTTGCATTCATTTAACCTTCTCTGCTCTATTTAAAAATAGTCTGTCTGCTGAATGTTCTGAATGGATGATAACTCTGACATCAAGCTGCCAAACCAAACCAAACCAAACCAAACCAAACAATCATTTTCCCAGTGATGACCAA
The DNA here is from genome assembly GCF_027409825.1 of Scomber japonicus. Lineage (NCBI taxonomy): Eukaryota > Metazoa > Chordata > Actinopteri > Scombriformes > Scombridae > Scomber > Scomber japonicus. The sequence continues at coordinate 1,341,744 of NC_070588.1, read as the reverse complement.
CTGAAGGCTGAAGCCCGTCTGGTCAGATTCCGAAATCGAATAAAGACGTAAAGAGGTACTAGTACTTTACTATAGTACAGTTAGAGGTACTAGTACTTTACTATAGTACAGTTAGAGGTACTAGTACTTTACTGTAGTACAGTTAGAGGTACTAATACTTTACTATAGTACAGTCTGAGGTACTAGTACTTTACTGTAGTACTGTTAGAGGTACTAGTACTTTACTATAGTACAGTCTGAGGTACTAGTACTTTACTGTAGTACAGTTAGAGGTACTAGTACTTTACTGTAGTACAGTCAGAGGTACTAGTACTTTACTGTAGTACAGTCTGAGGTACTAGTACTTTACTGTAGTACAGTTTGAGGTACTAGTACAAATATTACAATATTATCGGCCATGCCGATTATGGGCCTTACTCTAAGGTGTAGCAATGAGACTGGATCATTTGATTGAGGGCTGTGCTTTAGTTTTTGAGTTATAAGTCTCTGGCACAGTGATATGGGCAGAAATTGTATTTTGGGTGAGCCGTTACAAAAGTGGAGGGCCAACTTTTCCCAGAGAAGAAGAAACAAGAGTTTACTTTGCAACATTCTGCACCAGTCAGTAAAGGCAGTAGCACTTCTTCTCAACCCTTGCCTTTTTTAAATTACACAATATAAAATCTTTTTCCTGTCATGTCCAAGAAGAAGTGTTAAGTTATCTTTAGTTTTGTCTGTCTCGTGACTTCCTGTTTTATTTTGAAATCTAACTCTCTGATTGTCTGCCCCACCCGCATTGTTTCCACCTGTTTCCCATTACCTTGTCTGTGTGTATATAGTCTGTGTTTCCCTTTGTCTTGTATCCTTGTTGGTTTTCCTTGAAAGAGTGAGTTATAGTTCTCCAGTTTTTCCTCTCGGCGAGTGACTTTTATTTGTGTACTTTGTTATTAAAATATAGTTCATTTGTACTTTGTCTCAGAGTCGTGCATTTGTTCAGCCATTGTTGCTGCGTGGACGTTACATCAACTGAAAAGCAACTCAGAAAGGTCTGAACATCATAACCAGAGCATCCAATTACATTTTAGAGACTTCCTACAACTTGTTTCAACACACAAGTCAAAACTAAATCGAGTTTATATTCTCTAGCAGCATTCTGTCTGTATGTGCTTCTCCTTAAAGCATATTCTGTCTCTCTTAGGCTGAAGATCTCAGTTTGTCTGAACTGAGCAGGAAGCAGGAAGAGAACAAACAGCAGAGAGCTACAACAAGTTCTACCAGGTAGGAAAAATGCTGAAATCCAAACTGCTTGTCAGAATTAATTTCCCTCGGTCTGTTTTTCTGTCCAAATGTTCCAACAAGAGTGGAAACACCAGAAATATGTTAAAAGTGTTTGGTGTTGTTTAGGGGTGTGACGATACACTCGGCTCACGAGTCGATACGAGATTTTAACTATTTTAAGAACATTTCAATGAGGAAATATTACTTTTCCTTTATTTGAAATTAACAAAATGGAAATTGAAATGTTTTAACTAATCATCTTGTAATGAATCAGTTCTACTTTCTAAATATATAATTATCATATGCAGCACTGTAAAAGGTTTCCTCATATAGATATTTTATAGATGGATCATTTTGGTATTTATGGAAATAAAAAGTTAGATACAATCACAAATACTAAAAAGTAAATTATAAAGAGTAGAAACAATTCTAATATATAAATATAAATTAAATAAAGAATCTTATTTAAAGAAATTATAACAATAAAAAAAACAGAAATAAAAGTAAATTGCACAAATCCTGTATCACATAAATAAAGTAGAACAAAATATAAACTTATAATTAAGTAGTGTGACTCATTTTACTTTTGGCATCATTAGGCTTCTGTAGCTGCTCCTCCTACCTCAGGCTCAGTGTAGAGACCTGAGCCCCCCCCCCCCCCCACCCCAATCCTAAAACTTCAGGCTCAGTGTAGAGACCTGAGCGCCCCCCCCCCCCCCCCCCCCCCCCACCACCCCACCACCCTAATCCTAAAACTTTAGAAGGGCAACTTTGGATAATGGAAGAATGTAAGTTGTATGAATGTATGTTCCTCGGGATCCCCCGGGAAGAGCTGGACGAAGTGGCTGGGGAAAGGGAAGTCTGGACTTCCCTGCTTAGGCTGCTGCCCCCGCGACTCGACCCCGGATAAGCGGAAGAGGAAGAAGAAGAAGAAGAAGATGTTCTGTTCTTTTTTCACAGACAGCAGTTTATCTCAAAGTATACTGAAACACTTGATCATAAGTTAGACGTGTTGCTGGTTTGACTTTTCTGTTAGTTTACTGCTAAATGCTACAACAATCTCTGAATGACACGACCACTATACAATCCCCCTTCATCTTTGTTTGGTAGTGGGGAGGTGGCAGAACAGCAGGGGATGCTGGGAAATGAGGAGGCGCAGAAGGGGACTCAAAATGAAGACGATGCTCACCATGCCCTCCTGACCAATCAGAGACTACAGCTGCTGCTGTCATGTGACGAACTTGTAAACAAGGTTTCAAGATTTCCACTTTTCTTCTTTACAGTGTTCAAGATTTTGTTATGAAATACAACGTACCTGATACTCCATGTAAATATTGAGTGACCCCTGTGTGTGTGTGTGTGTGTGTGTGTGTGTGTGTGTGTGTGTGTGTGTGTGTGTCTGTCTGTCTGTCTGTCAGGTCTTGAGCTGGGTTCAGCAGGGCTCCACCATGTTGTTAAATAGCTATGAAGCAGGACAGCATCTCCATGAGGCAGAGGACACTCTGAACACACACCTGCTGCTTCGCACACAGGCTAAGGTACACACATCGTATACAGTATATCTCACCTACACTTTGTTCTGATGAATTCTTCTGGATGGAAGAGTAGAGCCGTGTAAAGGCCCATTAATGCTCAACGTACGTACGAAAATGTTTCGGTCTTTTTCAAACGATGTTACGTCACTGCTCGCATACTTCCATGCGTCCTTTACGTTGGCATGGATGTTAACCAATACATCCACCAGAGGGCAGCACAGAGTCAATACGTCCACCAGGGGGCAGCGCAGAGTCAATACGTCCACCAGGGGGCAGCGCAGAGTCAATACATCCACCAGGGGGCAGCGCAGACTCTATACGTCCACCAGGGGGCAGCGCAGAGTCAATACGTCCACCAGGGGGCAGCACAGAGTCAATACATCCACCAGGGGGCAGCGCAGACTCTATACGTCCACCATGGGGCAGCACAGAGTCAATACGTCCACCAGGGGGCAGCACAGAGTCAATACATCCACCAGGGGGCAGCACAGAGTCAATACATCCACCAGGGGCCAGCGCAGACGGCAGAGTCAGTACATCCACCAGGGGGCAGCACAGAGTCAATACATCCACCAGGGGGCAGCGCAGAGTCAATACATCCACCAGGGGGCAGCGCAGAGTCAATACATCCACCAGGGGGCAGCGCAGAGTCAATACATCCACCAGGGGGCAGCGCAGAGTCAATACATCCACCAGGGGGCAGCGCAGAGTCAAACAATACATCCACCAGGGGGCAGCACAGAGTCAATACATCCACCAGGGGGCAGCACAGTCAAACAATACATCCACCAGGGGGCAGCACAGTCAAACAATACATCCACCAGGGGGCAGCACAGAGTCAAAACAAACATGGCGACTGTGGAGGAGATATTGATAATGTTCCTCTTGCATAAAAGACCAAAACGATATGTTTAAAGTTTCTAACCAGCTCACACAACCTTTCCTCAAAAAGTTCCTCCATTGTTATTTCTTCTTCGTGTCTCACTAGAGCTACGTATGGAGTAGTGACAGCAACACTGCCCCCCCATGGTTTCCGGTGGTACTGCTCCATTTGGTCCGTATCCATAAGCTTTATGGAAACGTGCAGAAATACAGAGGAAATGAACGCCAGGACGCTGTGCTCTCACACGCGCTGCATGAGAGTCTCACACACACACAGACACACATGCTGCATTGATAGTCACACACACACACACAGACACACATGCTGCATTAATAGTCACACACACACACACACATGCTGCATTGATAGTCTCACACACACACACACATGCTGCATTGATAGTCTCACACACACACACACACATGCTGCATTGATAGTCTCACACACACACACACACATGCTGCATTGATAGTCTCACACACACACACCCACACGCTGCATTGATAGTCACACACCCACACGCTGCATTGATAGTCACACACACACACGCTGCATTGATAGTCACACACACACACGCTGCATTGATAGTCACACACACACATACACAGGTTTAATAGGTTAATATCTGCTGGTGTGACAGTGAGGTTGGTCTGATGTGTGCCTTGTTGCTGCATAAGTATATACTGTTATAAATGGGCAATTACACACAGTACACACTACCAGGGGTTGATTAGAAAGGGAAATAGCCTTTTGACTTATTTAAGTGGCATAGTGGTGAAGTTTTAACTGGAAGCAGACCAAGAAGCAGACTGTCATGTTCTGTACAAACTATTCTGTTTTTCGCTCTTGTGGAGATTTTGAGTGGTGCGTTTATTTTCTCTTGCCTTTTCTAGCTTTAAGGCAGGGGTGTCAAACATGCGGCCCGTGTGCCAAAACTGGCCCGCCGAGGGGTGCAATCCGGCCCACTTGCCTTTCTGTGTTCTTTTCTTTCCTTCCATCTGTCCTTCCTACCTTCCTTTTATCCTGTCTTTGTTCCTTCCTTTCTTCCTTCCATCTGTCCTTCTGTCCTTCCTTCCATCTGTCCTTCCTCCGTTTCTTCCTTCCTTCCTACCTTCCATCTGTCCTTCCTCCCTTTCTTCCTTCTGTCTTTCCTCCCTTTCTTCCTTCTGTCCTTCATTCCATCTGTCCTTCCTACCTTTCTTCTCTTCTTAACTTCCTTCCATTCTTATTTCCTTCCTTCCTTCCTTCTTTCCCTCCATCTTTTTAATGATCCGGCCCACATGAGATCAAATTGGTCTGTATGTGGCCCTTGAATGAAAGTGAGTGTGACTCCTCTGCTTTAAGGCGTTGTGTGAATGTGGTCATGTGATGCTGCCAGGTCAGCCAGTTTTTCCTCTTCTCTTCAGAAAGTGCTACCTTTTTATGCCATGAGGTCTGCTTGAGTTTTAACAACCTGTGTTTTGAAGCTGTGTTTATTGCTTGTGAGTATTATTAGTTTCATGTTAGACTCATATTTCTGTCATAATCTGCTGCTCACTGCTGTTACACATTTGTTAACTTATGTATATTGCTGGATTGCCGTGTTTCATAGATAGCTGAAAACTTGTGAATGTAGACATGCAGTGGGTTTTATAACGTGTGTAATATGATATTTTTGTTTATCTCAGTTTTACAAGTTGTTACTTGAAGAGCTGCAGACAACAGTAAAAAATATAACTTTACTCCAGCTTCTGGTTTTTCTTCTAGTCTTGTTTGCTACCTGTAGGTTTGTGTACAGACACATGTCGTATCTACTGCCATGCTGTTTGAGCTTGTAAAACAATCATTTGTCAGTTTCTCTGTTATGTACTGTTGTATTTGAATTACATTTGATATTTAGGATGAGGAGGCATTAGTGAATTTTGTAAGATATATGTTGTACTTATTGAGATTTAACAGGTGCCTGCCTGGTTTGTAAGTAGGTACTGACTAAATTAGAGTGCAGGTTGTAAGAAGTATTTTGAATGTAAAGTGCAAGTGCATTATTATAATATACATTTTGTTGATTTAAAATTCATATGGTATGTAGCAGTAAGCCATAGCTACTTTGTTATAGCACCAGCTTGTTGTTTTTTCAGTTTCACTCTTGATTCATAATGCATCCACAACAGCATCTTATTAAAGGCACAACTAAGATGTTTTCTGACTCTTATGTATTTGGAAAAGTTTGGCTTGCTGTTAATGAGACACACAATGAGAAGTGCTCACAGGCTACAGGGTTAGACTCTAGCCTGTAGGGTTAGGGCACCAACAAAACGCCCACCCAGGCCAGGTGATTAGACATACATACGTCCAATAACTGTCAAATCCTTTTTTAGAAATATAATATTACAAGCAGTAACTGCAGCGACATTTCAGTTATTTCCTTAGACAAGACGTGGCAAAGTAAAAATTTCAGTTTGACTTTAAAAGTTGAGCTTGAAGTTCGGACTGTATTTGTGTTTCTGCTGGAGAAATCATTTTGTGTGTGATTGCCTCTGCAGGCTGCAGGTTGCAGTGCAGAAAACATGAAGCAGATCCTGGATCAGATAAGAACTCTGCACACAGATCTGACCAGCAGAACCAGTTGTCAACCTCCCAGTGAAACCAGCAGACAACTGTCCTCCCTCAAGGCCCTGACAGAGCAGCTGAAGAGAGGCAGCACCACTCTGCCTGGTCCGCCTGCTAAGAACCCATCTGGTTGTTTGAGTCCTGAACTTGCTGGTCGGGTGTATTTGGTCCTGGAGGAGCTGCAGACTCTGAACACGAAGATTGACTCAAACCTGCAGCTACTGCAACCCTACGTCACTTTCCTCACGATGGCACAGCAGGTCAGAGTCTCTTCTATTGTCCCATTAGTGAGGAAACCTGAAAATATGAATCCGTTTGAAGTCAAGTCTGCCTGTCCAAAACTTACAACTTGAGCAAAATCTACGTTTTTACATGAAGTCTGCAGATGACATTCATGTTCTCCAGGCCGAAACACATACTAGCACACACACATGCACACACATGCACACACATGCACACACACACACACACACACACACTCACACGCATGCACCAGGGATGGAAATTAACCTGCCACTGTGGCTGGTAAATTCTAAAATCTACCAGCCACTTTTATATGTAAGCATTGATGTGTACCGAGCAGTACATCAGTTGACTTTCCTCCTCGTACACAAGCCATTACCGGCGTTCCCTACTCTCTGCTGTTCTCCATGTTTCATTAAAACATCTCTTCTTGGCCTTTACCTCGCAGTGAAGAGTCCAAGTGACAGTTTGGTCCAATCTGAATCATATAACTTGACCGGATCTAACTCTAGGGTTGGAAAGCGCAATGTTCTGCCTTCACCAAGATATCCATCATTAAGATTAACTGGATCAGATCTGACTGCAATGAACCCGCCACACTGGCTGGTAAACTGATTTAATTCACCCGCATTTGGTGGGTGGTGGGTGCTAATTTCCATCCCTGGCCCACACACACACACACACACACACATCAAACTCTCTCAGGTGGGATATCATAAAATGTCCTCATCTTGTGCTTCAGCAATGTTAATGAACCCATGACCGTTCCTCTAGCATCCCTCTCAGGACAAATGGTAAATTTGTATCTCCATTGTTGAAAAGACACGATGATCCACCAGTTTTTCTTTCTGCTTCCAGGGATTTGCTGCCAACAAATAGCCTGTAAAATATAGTTCCACTGCCACCTTTTCATAGATGTGATCTTCATGTCATATTTACAAAAAAAGCCCTGACACGGGAGAAACATACGTATTTGGTTAGAGAAGTCTATGAACTGCTTAATGATGCTGAGCTGTCCCTGCACTTCAGGTGGAGGAAGAGATGGCAGAACTGAGGGAGATCTACAGCAGGGGATCAGAGGAGGAGGAGGAGAAGGAGGAGGAGGAGAGGGAAGCTGGTAGTGGTATCATCAGGACAAAAACCAGTTTCATGTCATCAGTGAAGAAGAAGCCGTGCTGTCAGGAAACGATACAGAAGGCCCTCACTGCTCAAGAACTGGGAAACAATTACATCCATACTGTTAGCATGGTAAGTTGACTGTTGGCAATTTGGGGCTCACGTGGACTTACAGTTGAGGAGATAACGTGTACATATTGCAACAAGTATTGTCTGTGTAACCAAAGCCTCATATATTTAATTCTTCTGTGCTGTAGACCTCTTTTTGTGAACCACACCATTGCACTGGGAGACATGGTGGTTACTGTAGGCAATATTTTATTTTTCCTAGGAATTGTAATGTTCCGACCCACCGTACATTGCATAACAAACCCAACTAACGTGTCTCAAGTAGAGAGACGGTTGATAGAGCTGCCTTTACTGTGAGGTTAATGGCCTGTTTATGCTCAACGTACGTACGAAAATGTTTACGTTCTTTTCAAACGAAGTTACCGTCACTGCTCACATACTTCCATGCTTCCTTTATGTTGGCATGGATGTTAACCAATACATCCACCAGGGGGCAGCGCAGAGTCAATACGTCCACCAGGGGGCAGCGCAGAGTCAATACGTCCACCAGGGGGCAGCGCAGAGCCAATACATCCACCAGGGGGCAGCACAGAGTCAATACATCCACCAGGTGGCAGCGCAGAGTCAATACATCCACCAGGGGGCAGCACAGAGTCAAACAATACATCCACCAGGGGGCAGCACAGAGTCACACAATACATCCACCAGGGGGCAGCGCAGAGTCAAACAATACATCCACCAGGGGGCAGCGCAGAGTCACAGAATACATCCACCAGGGGGCAGCGCAGAGTCACAGAATACATCCACCAGGTGGCAGCGCAGAGTCAATACATCCACCAGGGGGCAGCGCAGAGTCAATACATCCACCAGGGGGCGGCACAGAGTCAATACATCCACCAGGGGGCAGCGCAGAGTCACAGAATACATCCACCAGGGGGCAGCGCAGAGTCAGTACATCCACCAGGGGGCAGCACAGAGTCACACAATACATCCACCAGGGGGCAGCACAGAGTCAATACATCCACCAGGGGGCAGCGCAGAGTCAATACATCCACCAGGGGGCAGCGCAGAGTCAATACATCCACCAGGGGGCAGCACAGAGTCAAACAATACATCCACCAGGGGCCAGCACAGAGTCAATACATCCACCAGGGGCCAGCACAGAGTCAATACATCCACCAGGGGGCAGCACAGAGTCAAACAATACATCCACCAGGGGCCAGCACAGAGTCAATACATCCACCAGGGGCCAGCACAGAGTCAATACATCCACCAGGGGGCAGCACAGAGTCAATACATCCACCAGGGGGCAGCGCAGAGTCAATACATCCACCAGGGGGCAGCACAGAGTCACACAATACATCCACCAGGGGGCAGCACAGAGTCACAGAATACATCCACCAGGGGGCAGCACAGAGTCACAGAATACATCCACCAGGGGGCAGCGCAGAGTCAATACATCCACCAGGGGGCAGCACAGAGTCACACAATACATCCACCAGGGGGCAGCGCAGAGTCAAACAATACATCCAGCAGGGGGCAGCACAGAGTCAATACATCCACCAGGGGGCAGCGCAGAGTCAATACATCCACCAGGGGGCAGCACAGAGAGACACAATACTTCCACCAGGGGGCAGCACAGAGTCAATACATCCACCAGGGGGCAGCACAGAGTCAATACATCCACCAGGGGGCAGCGCTGAGTCAAACAATACATCCACCAGGGGCCAGAACAGAGTCAATACATCCACCAGGGGGCAGCGCAGAGTCAATACATCCACCAGGGGGCAGCGCAGAGTCAATACATCCACCAGGGGGCAGCGCTGAGTCAAAACAAACATGGCGACTGTGGAGGAGATATTGATAATGTTCCTCTTGCATAAAAGATAAAAACGATATGTTTAAAGTGTCTAACCAGCTCACACAACCTTTCCTCAAAAAGTTCCTCCATTGTTATTTCTTCTTCGTGTCTCACTAGAGCTACGTATGGAGTAGTGACAGCAACACTGCCCCCCATGGTTTCCAGTGGTACTGCTCCGTTTGGTCCGTATCTATAAGCTTTATGGAAACGTGCAGAAATACAGAGGAAATGAAAGCAGAGCACAAACAGAAGGCTCCGTCCGTATTTAACGTTGAGCATAATTGGGCTGTAAGACCCATGCTTGAACCCAAACAATTCCCTAACAGAGAAGGAATTACATGAGATGACACGATCTACTCTATTATATAATACATTATAAGGTACAGTTTAAATCGAGATAAGTGTGATATCTGTGTGTGTGTGTGTGTGTGTGTGTGTGTCTGTGTCTCAGGTGTCGGGCGCAGCCTTAAACCTGCAGTCTGTGCTGTCAGTGGTGCAGCAGACAGTGGAACGACTCAGCCGGACCAAACAGGAGTTGAATGATCTGCAGAATTACCAGCAAATCAAGATCCAGCAGCAACAGGAGGAAATGAACTGCAGGAAATACCGAGAGAGACTGCTGAAGGTACCGACTAGACTCCCAACAACAAGTGTGTCCGAACCTTTGACTAGTATCAATCAATCAATCAATCTTTATTTATAAAATGCCAAATCACAACAAAGTCATGTGAAGGCTCTTTCCACATAGAGCAGGTCTAAACCGAACTCTTCAGGTTTTAACTTTAAAGAGACCCAACATTCCCACATGAGGAAGAACCCTCAGAACCAGACTCAGAGTGGGAGAACATCTGCCTGGACCGGTTCGAGGAGAGAGAGAGAGAGAGAGAGAGAGAGAGAGAGAGAGAGAGAGAGAGAGAGAGAGAGAGAGAGAGAGAGAGAGAGAGAGAGAGAGAGAGAGAGAGAGAGAGAGAGAGAGAGAGAGAGGAATCTGTCATCCGGACGTCTCCAGGCCCAGATTACCTGTGAGACCAGAAAGCACAGACAACTCCGGGGAAGAAGTTTAGCTTATTGAAGCATTAATAGAACATGAATGTTAATGGATATAGATGGATGGATAGAGAGAGAGAGGGAGGAGGAGAGAGGATAGATGGATGGATAGAGAGAGAGAGGGAGGAGGAGAGAGGAGCCCAGTGCATCATGGGAGTCCCCCGGCAGTCTAAGCCTATAGCAGCATAAACTAGGAGCTGGAACCGGCCCCAACTAGAAGCTTTATCACAAAGGAACGTTTGAAGCCTGCTCTTAAATACTGCATGCCAGTAACAGCCTGACTGTTCTTTACTGTCAGATCAAATTATAACAAACTACATAAAAACCAAATGTTAACATTGGATGGAAATATAAAGATTAAAGATCAAACTATATGTGCAGACAGATATATATAACACATATGGAATATATATATAATTATGTTGTGTGTTTTCAGACCATGCAAGACCTGAACTGTGTCTCTAAGCTGCTGGACTCGTGCACTCTGATGGATCTGGGTTCAGACCTGCAGACCTCGAGGCTCCTGGATCACTTCAGCCAGGCCAGACCACATTTTATTGTGAGTCTTACTGTTGTGACTTTTGAGGACCATTAGGATTTTTCCATATTTGGGAACTCTTTAAAACATTTGGACTGTAATGACTCTCAGACTTTGCAACTTTTAGAGGCCATCGTCCACACGGAGACGCTTTCTGGTTTAAACGCAGATGTTTTGCATCGTTTTGGCCGATTGTCCAAACCAAGCTTTCTGAAACCTGGTCCCAGGGTGAAAACCAAGCTTTCTGAAACCTGGTCCCAGGGTGAAAACCAAGCTTTCTGAAACCTGGTCCCAGGGTGAAAACCAAGCTTTCTGAAACCTGGTCCCAGGGTGAAAATGAAGCTTTCTGAAACCTGGTCCCAGGGTGAAAACGAAACTTTCTGAAACCTGGTCCCAGGGTGAAAATGAAGCTTTCTGAAACCTGGTCCCAGGGTGAAAATGAAGCTTTCTGAAACCTGGTCCCAGGGTGAAAATGAAGCTTTCTGAAACCTGGTCCCAGGGTGAAAATGAAGCTTTCTGAAACCTGGTCCCAGGGTGAAAAAATCTGCAAACGTAGCCCTTGAGTGTTCATTTGGACGGTGTAGATGCATACCTGCGTTTGGATGATGTCATCGCCACACCCCTCGAGCCTAGCCTTCCACTGTGATAACATACAGTCAACAGATACAGCCTCAGCCATGGATGTACATCCAAGGCTTTAATAGGCTGCGCGCGTTCCCCCGGGCCCTAAACACACAGTCTCTGAACGCACAACGGGCCCTTGAACGCACCGTGTGTTTGAACATACAGCGGGGAAACAGCTGCAATGGAGTAACTATTGTGTTTGTATTAGCAAACCGAGTGCTGCCTGTTAGAGTCAGTCTGTGTAACTCCGTTAAAATGACACAGTCACACTTAAACAGACTGATTGAGGATGTTAGATGTTGTGCCGCCTACAGGCTGGAATATGAAGTAGCGTGTTGAGTCGTGTTCAGATGGATCCGTTTGTATTCAAATATTCTTGAAACGTTGCCGGGGAAAACGGAGGGGGGGAGAAGATGGTTTTGGTACGTGTGGACTTGGCCTTACACTGTGATGACTGTGGAGACTGTTAGGACTTTTAAAAATGTTCTGACTGCTGCTGCTAATAAAGAAACAGTTTGACCTTTGGACTGCTGGGCCTATTGGATCAGGTTTCATTGTTGGAGACACACAGGGGCTTATGAAACTGATGGGACATTTATGCACATGTATGTATGGAAGAACAAAGTGAAAATGTTTGACACCTTTTTTTATATTCAGTATCAAGAGTATCATAATCCTTGTTTACGAATGGATCTATTTTTGTATATTTAGTTAAAAAACCTGATTGCATAAAGATCTTGATATTGTGGATCTGGAAATATAATCTTTATATGATCAGAAAAGTTGTAATTTAGATAATAATTTAGAAAAATTGCTAAAAGCTTGAGCAAATACTGCAGAGATTTCTTGGTTTGCATTAATCATTACGATTGAAAAATGATCTGGTAGTGTGATTCAATGTTTGTGACACTTCAGCTTCACACCTGTAGACTCTTAAATGGTACTTTGAGTAGACTCTAGAAGCACAGCACATATTCTAGGGAAGGGAACTGTTAACGGACATATCTATATTGAAGTCCATAATATACTGTACATGTTTGCGGATCAGCTTTTTCTGTAAACTATATGTGTGAAAGTCAATATAATTAAAAATGAAAAGAAAGAAAGAAAGAAAAGGAAAAAGCTCAGACTCAGAATGGCTTTACTCTACTCTTCATGCATTGTAGCTTCTGTTTGGAGTCATAATGTGTTTTCAGAGGAACATTTCTTCTAAAACAATCAGACACACTCTCTTACTTTCTCCAGCAACTAGGCGCCGAAGCAGAGTTCATGGTGAAGAGCTGGGAGACGCTGAGGAATCTCCCTCACAGGCCGGAGCTGAAGGTGGACGACGCGTCAGAGCTGCTGAAGCTCCATCAGAGAGTGAAGACGAAGATCCAGCAGAGCGAGTCAATCTTGGGCCTGGCCAGCAGCTTCCATCTCACAGCTAAACAGGTGACTGGACAAAATCAAATATCATGACTAGGCATGGGCCGGTATGAGATTCTGACCGTATGATAACCTGAGGCAAAAATATCCCGGTTTCACGGTATTATTATGATCACAGCTCTAAAATGTGATATTTTGAAATGTCTATATTTAAAAAGAAAAAAACAGAACAACTAGGCTTTACACGATCAGGATTTTTGGGACCGATCAGTGAGTTTAAATAAACTGATCACCGATCAATGAGTTTAAATAAGCCGATCAGTGAGTGTAAATAAACCGATCACCGATCAATGAGCAGTGTTTCCCACACATAGACTAATTCGTGGCGGTGCGCCACAGATTCAACACCGGCCGCCACATATTGCGTTTCGTTATTAATTATTTTTTTAACGCTATTTAAAAAAAATACGCATCGTATTCGTTAAGCTGCATTTCCTTTCCCCTTCCGTCTCTCTGTCACTCACGTGTCTCTCTCACATAGCCCACACACACACACAGCCCCTCCCCTCCGTGCACACCGCGTGTGTCTCCATCATTTTATGCCCCCCCCCGTCGGCCAGTTTACCAAACAACCCCCCCCCCCGTCGGCCGCTGGCCTACCACCACACATTGCCTTCAGATCTGTGGGAAACACTGATGAGTTTAAATAAACCGATCACCCATCAGTGAGTTTAAATAAACTGATCAGTGAGTTTAAATAAACTGATCAGTGAGTTTAAATAAACCGATCAGTGAGTTTAAATAAACCGATCAGTGAGTTTAAATAAACCGATCAATTAGTGTAAATAAACCTCCTTCAGCCGTCATACAGCCTGCAGAGCTACCTGCTTGTAACAGCAGGAGGAGAAGGCACATAAAAAAACCTGCGCAGGTGGTCGAGTGGTGAGAGCGCATGCCTGTACGCAGCCGAACCCGGTCCTTTGCTGCATGTCACACCCCCTCTCTCTCCCATGTTTCCTGTCAGGCTACTGATAAATAAAGGCGTCTATGCCAACAAAATCTTTAAAAAAAAAAAAAAAAACCCAAAAAGCTCATACTGCAGGAATGATATGATTTTCATACCATGGTAACCGGCCCATTGATTAATCACCATATGTTAGACCAAATACCTCGACCGATGCTTTCACAAAAAATATTTACACTACACAAGTGCTTTAAAACTATCTGACCTGAGTCAGTAGATCTCAGAGCTCTGGGCTCAACTATCTGACCTGAGTCAGTAGATCTCAGAGCTCTGGGCTCAACTATCTGACCTGAGTCAGTAGATCTCAGAGCTCTGGGCTCAACTATCTGACCTGAGTCAGTAGATCTCAGAGCTCTGGGCTCGACTATCTGACCTGAGTCAGTAGATCTCAGAGCTCTGGGCTCGACTATCTGTCCTGAGTCAGTAGATCTCAGAGCTCTACTGGGTTTATATTCTACTAACATGTCATTCATGTATTCTGGACCTCAACCATTCAGTGATTAGTAGACCAGTAGCAGAACAGATAAAACAATAACCCAAACTGTTCAGAACATATCAGTCTGATTGATATTAACCGTAACCCTTCTGTGCGTCCAGTTAGAGGCGCTGCTCCAGTCCAACCCTGCAGACCTTTCCACTGGCTCATGTGGGACCAGCGAGGTCAAGCTGAGAGAGGACCGGCAGCACATCCAGAATCTGCTCAAAACTGTTTCAACACTGAAGACGGACATCTGCACTGCCGTCAACCACAGTGTAGGCACACACACACACACATACACACATACTACATCACTATAATACTGCAGTACTTTTACTGTAATACTGCATACTACATCACTATAATACTGCAGTACTTTTACTGTAATACTGCATACTACATCACTATAATACTGCAGTACTTTTACTGTAATACTGCATACTACATCACTATAATACTGCAGTACTTTTACTGTAATACTGCATACTACATCACTATAATACTGCAGTACTTTTACTGTAATACTGCATACTACATCACTATAATACTGCAGTACTTTTACTGTAATACTACATACTACATCACTATAATACTGCAGTACTTTTACTGTAATACTACATACTACATCACTATAATACTGCAGTACTTTTACTGTAATACTGCATACTACATCACTATAATACTGCAGTACTTTTACTGTAATACTGCATACTACATCACTATAATACTGCAGTACTTTTACTGTAATACTGCATACTACATCACTATAATACTAGCCAATAATATTTGTGTTCTGGTACTTCAGTATGAATCATATTTGGACTTTTCTGGCAGGGTTCTCCGTGTTTCAGAGTGGAGCAGCTCAGAGCTCGTCTTCTCTCTCTGGACTCTCTGTGCGTCTCTTGGCTGAATGAAGCAGCTCGATGTGAGGAGAAGCTCCAGAGAGAGCTGCTGACTCGTCTGTTCAACACCGACTTCAACCAGGTACGGCTGCAGGTGTGAGTTCATCAAAAAGAGATCATGTTGCCATAGTTACACTTTTGACGGACCCAGCGGATCTGCACTGTATGCTCATGCTAGTCCCTGATGACCTGGCCTGAAGACTAAAAACTCCTTGAGTCATAAATAAATGAAATAAGGAAACACATAAAGAATTAAAGATGATCTAGTCCAATTTCATCATGTCATTTTTTTTTTTTCCTAATTCGGAAGATCAGTGTAGAAGAGGAATTATGAATCTGTCGGTTTTGGCAAACCCTAAAAGATCGAATGTGCCTGTCTGACTAAAACAGAGGAGTCAAACTCATTTTCATTCAAGGGCCACATACAGCCCAATTTAATCTCACGTGGGCCGGATCATTAAAAAGATGGAAGGAAGGAAGGGAGGAAGGGAGGAAGGACAGATAGAAAGAAGGAAGGAAGGAAGGAAGGAAGGAAAATGAGAAAGGAAAGAAGGAAGGAAGAACAAGAAGACATGAAAGAAGGAAGGAAGAAAAAGAATACAGAAAGGAAGGAAGGGAAGAAGGGAGGAAGGACAGATACAAGGAAGGAAGGAAGAAAAAGAAGACATGAAAGAAGGAAGAAAGGACAGATGGAAAGAAAGAAGGAAGGAAGAAAAAGAAGACAAAGGAAGGAAGGGAAGATAGAAGGAAGGGAGGATTAACTAAAGTGGGCCGGTTTGGACCCCTCGGCGGGCCGGATCTGGCCCACGGGCCGCATGTTTGACACCCCTGCTTTAAAGGCACACATAGTAGATCAGTTGTCTTAAACACTCTGTGAAGTGAAATATATAATGTATAAAACCTTATCTAGACTCTAGTTTTTTATTTTTCTCAATAATTAAACTTTTCAACCATCCCTTGAAGAAAGATCCTCTTCTCTTCCAAAAATACAAGCTACCGTTCTGCAAAAGTACAAATCACAATCCTCCCTCCTAATATGTGTTTCCTTTTTTTGATAGTTTAGTCAGTAAAATAAATATCTATTGTGATTTCTCCAAGCTGAAAACGTCTTCTTCAGTCAAAAAAGGTTTTAATTAATATTCACAAATTCAAAGACATTGAATTTATTTTTCAGTTATATATATATATATATATATATATATATATATATATATATATATATATATATATATATATATATACATACATGTATATATATATGTATATATATATATGTATATATACATATATATATGTATATATATATGTATATATATATATGTATATATATATGTATATATATATATATATATATGTATATATATATGTATATATGTATATATATATATATATATATATATGTATGTATATATATATATGTATATATATATATATATATATGTATATATATATGTATATATGTATATATATATATATATATATATATGTATGTATATATATGTATGTATGTATGTATGTATATGAAACAGGGAAAATCACACTGAAGAGGCTGGAACGGTGTTTTCTGTCCAATTTGTTCATTTTCATCACGTCTTTAACCCTCCTGTTGTCCTCGAGTCAAGGAAGGGAGGAAGAAGGAAGGAAAGTAGGGAGGCAGGGAGGAAAGAAAAGGAAGGGAAAGAAGGAAGGAAGGGAGGAAGGAAGGAGGGGAGGAAGAAGGAAGGAAAGGAGGGAGGGAGGAAAGAAGGAATAAGGAAGGAAAGGAGGGAGGAAGGAAGGAAGAAAGGAAAGGAGGGAGGAAGGAGGGAATGAAAGAAGGAGGGAAGAAAGGGGAATGGAGGAAGTACAGACGGAAGGAAGGAAGGAAGGGAGGAAAGAAGAATAAGACAGGTCAATTTGACCCGGGAGGACGACATGAGGGTTAATATCCATGTTTAAAATGGTGAATGATGTGTTTTACATTTTTTACACTTGTACATTTTCTGCCATTGTTTTATAAACATCCTCAAAACCTCAAGAGTAATGAATCTCTGAAGATCTAAAGACCTCAACCAACACAGCCTGATAGAAAGCGATGTTGTTACTCAGAGTGACCAGCAGAGGGCGCTGCTGCCACCACACTATAAATATCTATGAGCAGTATTTCACTGAGTGTGAGTCTGATGCTCTTTGTAGCACAATCTGTGTCCACTCACACCAAAAGATCAAGAAGTTCATCATTTCCTCGTCATATTGTCCAAGAACGTATTCATTTTTTAAGTTTGGTACTAATTAAAAGGATAAATTGAAGTTAATTGAAAGAAAGTCTCATTTAGGTACAAGTAAATATTCATTAATTTGTAAAATATATTATTCATAACCCTTTTCAGGCTCTTAGGCAGAGCAAGCAGGGAAGCATGGGAACAGGGAAAACCGATCGTTTGGACCTGGTACTCGACATATTTGCATTAAAAAAAAAAAAAAAGTTTTAAATGCAGTTGTATCAGTTGCAGTTGATATCTCCACTCATCTCTTGGGATGTTTAATCTGACAGAGAAATAATTTTAACTCTAATTAAAGCTGCAAGCAGCGATGATCGGGCCCAAGCTCCCCCGCCCCGCCACTACTGAGCGAGACTTGCTGTGACGCATACAGAGTCAATATAAAGTTGGTTGGATTAGGAGGAATTCATTAAAGTATGTGCTGTGAAAATTCTATCAAACCGCGCCAAAATTGCAAATTCACTTCAAAATGGCCGACTTCCTGTTGGAGTGAGGGTATGGGTCCAAGAGACTTTTTTGTGCGTCTTTACACGATACATATGTGTACCGAATTTCGTTTATCTAGGACAATCTCAGAGGTGGGGCTCGCTTTTTTTAATTTTCTAGGGGGCGCTATTGAGCCATTTTCTCTCGCCCATTTTCGTGATCCTTAAAATATCAAATTTTTCGCCGGGTCGGACATGATTGCAAATTTTGGTGACTTTTCGGGCACGTTTAGGCTGTCAAAAACGCGTTTGTTTAGGCAGAACTATAATAATAATAATCGGCACGATTACAATAGGGCCTTCGCACTGTATAGTGCTTGGGCCCTAATTATTTAACTCCCCTTGCTCTCCCATCTGTGTCAGTCTGCCAGTGTCTCGTTTTTCACTCTACATTAAGTCTTATCACTGATTGTCGTTTGCAGTGTTTTAACTCTTCGCTCTCCTTCAGGCCAGTTTCTTTTTTTTATAAATATATTTTTTGGGGCTTTTTGCCTTTAATGCTCATTTAAGTAGAGAGAGACAGGAACCTGGAGGCAGAGAGGGGGGAATGACGTGCAGGATAGGGCCGCTCGGTGTGGGATTCGAACACAGGGTCGCCTGCAGTGAGGACTGTAGCCTCAACACACGGGCCGGCTGCTCTACCCGCTGAACTAAAGGCAAGGCAGATTTATTTATATAGCGCATTTCATACACAATGGCAACTCAATGTGCTTTACATAAAACAGAAAAACATGTAATTTGAGAACTTAAAACATACAATTAACCTCCCCCCACCCCACCCCCCCCATAATAAAAACAAAGTACAGAAAAATAGAAAGAGAGAAATAAAATGCTAGAATAGAGCATTAAATATAAGATTGCAGCATAAAATAATGATTAGCTTTAAAATCATTAAAAGGACATAGAGTGCAAATGAAAGATTAAAATGTAAAGTGCTTTAGAAGAGCTCAATCATAAGCTCAGGAGAAGAGAAATGTTTCTAACCTGGATTTAAACATGATTTCAGTTCTGCTGGTAGTTTGTTCCAGTTGTGTAAAAGCTGCTTCATCATGTTTAGTTTGAACTCTGGGCTCGACTATCTGACCTGAGTCAGTAGATCTCAGAGCTCTGGGCTCAACTATCTGACCTGAGTCAGTAGATCTCAGAGCTCTGGGCTCAACTATCTGACCTGAGTCAGTAGATCTCAGAGCTCTGGGCTCAACTATCTGACCTGAGTCAGTAGATCTCAGAGCTCTGGGCTCAACTATCTAACCTGAGTCAGTAGATCTCAGAGCTCTACTGGGTTTATATTCTACTAACATGTCATCCATGTATTCTGGACCTAAACCATTCAGTGACTAAACACCGCCACCTTCAGGCCAGTTTCTGCCTGTTTTTCCAGTTGGTAATCAGAGGGATGGAAAAAGTTTTTTTTTTTTTTTTTTTTATAACTTACTTTTTATTGAAATTTTCTTTCAACAATTACAGTGTCAGGTTTTACACACTTCACAAAGCGATTACTCTCACATCAGTGTCCTTATTGTCCAGATGGTGATGGTAGTGTCCTCTTGCTGCAAATTAAAGTTTTAACAGTATTTAGGGTTCATCGCCACCCAATTACCACAGTTACAGTCAAATCAAGCACCCCTACAGCCCCCCCCCCCCCCCCCCCCCGCCCAACACTTTTGTTTTTTAGTTTAAGATATTGTTGGCATTGACACCTTTATTTATCAGTAGACAGACAGGAAACAAGGGGGGGGGGGGGTCGGCTGCGTATATGGCATGCGCTCTAACCACTCGACCATCTGCTCGCCTGTTCATCACTTGTGATGTGAAAATGAAACATTATTTAGCGTCCTGTTATCAGGTGCAGCTACAAGAAGCAGAGTTAACATCAACTGGCTTTAAGCTGATTCAACTGATAAGTGCCAGTGATGCAAACTCCAGGTGAAGATGAGCTCCCTCGATTGGAAGACATGGAGGTTGTCAAAAAGAGGGAGTCACTTACCTGCAAAATGTCAAATAATGAGCTTTCTGTACAACCAATACTCTTCCTACAAAGTCACAATTTTTTCATCAACATTTAAAGTTTTAAACAAACGAGTGTACTTGAGAGAGACTTGTTGCTCCCAGTGTAGCCATAGATTAATTGTTTCGTAGTTAGTTGTATTTTATTGGAGTCTCTGAGCTCTCTGCAGCAGTCAGTCTCTTCACTACATTGATTCTTTGCTTATCGTTGGGTTAGTGCAGTGTTGCAGTTCCTTTAATGTCCACTAGATGCTGCTGCCAAACAAAATCCCAACTTCTCTCTACAAACATGAAGTTCACACATTTGTTCTTCTTTGAGGATCTGTCTTTTCTCTCTTTGCATCTCTTTGTCTATGCTGCTTTTCTGAAATGTGTCTGTCTGTCTCTCTGTCTCTCTGCCTGTCTGTCTGCCTGCCTGTCTGCCTGTCTGTCTGTCTGTCTGCCTGCCTGCCTGCCTGCCTGCCTGCCTGCCTCCCTGTCTGTCTCTCTGCCTGTCTGCCTGCCTGTCTGTCTGTCTGCCTGCCTGCCTGTCTGTCTCTCTGCCTGTCTGCCTGCCTGTCTGTCTGTCTGCCTGCCTGTCTGCCTGCCTGCCTGCCTGTCTGTCTGTCTGCCTGTCTGCCTGCCTGCCTGCCTGTCTGTCTGCCTGCCTGTCTGCCTGTCTGCCTGTCTGTCTGCCTGTCTGCCTGCCTACCTACCTGTCTGTCTGTCTGTCTGCCTACCTGTCTGCCTGCCTGCCTGCCTGTCTCTCTGTCTGTCTGTCTGCCTGCCTGTCTGTCTCTCTGCCTGCCTGTCTGTCTGTCTGCCTACCTGTCTGTCTGTCTGTCTGCCTACCTGTCTGTCTGCCTGCCTGTCTGCCTGTCTGTCTGCCTGCCTGTCTGTCTCCCTGCCTGCCTGCCTGTCTGTCTCCCTGCCTGCCTGCCTGCCTGCCTGTCTGTCTGCCTGTCTGCCTGCCTGCCTCCCTGCCTGTCTGTCTCCCTGCCTGCCTGCCTGTCTGTCTGCCTGCCTGCCTCCCTGCCTGCCTGCCTGTCTGCCTGTCTGTCTGTCTCCCTGCCTGTCTGCCTGCCTGTCTGTCTGCCTGTCTGTCTGTAATGTAGATACATATATATGTGTGTGTGTATTGCTGTATGATGGTATCCTGCCTATATAAAGCATGTTTTGACTGACAGTGAAGTGCTATATAAATAAATGTTACTTATTCTGTACACACATATATTGTATGTCGGCTCCCTCTACAGTTGGTCTTCCTGTTTATTCCTGTTAAAAATGTTTGGATTGAGACTCTAAGGAGAGAGTACTGAGATGCAGATTTTAAAGCCCCTTGAGGCAAATTAAATTGACTTGACTTTGTTTGTGGTCATGTGATCAGATATGATGAAACATACTGCTGAAGTGTATCTATCCTGTGTCATGTCTAATTTTAATGGATTATCAGTCAAATACTATTTCTCCTGTACGTTGCTTTGGTCACACGTTGACGCAGCGTATCATTCACATAAGACTGGAGGACCGACCCAAACTACATGATGCTGTTATGAGAAAGCAAGTCATGTGGTTGTGTGGAGCAGTGAGTCTCTGATGTCCTCTCCAGCTGCTCCTGTAGGTTTCAGTGAGTTGGTGGCATGCAGCACCAGGTGCATGGTGGGAAATACCGGTTGGCTGACTCTGCCTGTATTTCTGACTCTCGCTCTCTCTGTCTCTGTCTTCCTGTCTCTACCACCCTCCTCCTCTCTCAGTCCTCCAGCAGCTGCTGCTCTGCTGCTCAGTGACTCAGCACGCTGAACCGGCTTCACCAGCTGAAACCAGCTAAATGTTAAACTACTGAAACGTCCTCATTTCATAGATTGGCTTTAAGGAAGGTGTAAGCTAGTAAGCTAACTGCTGTAGCTGGTAAGCTAACAGTTTAGAGAGTAGGAGATGTCTCACACGTCTGCTGTTCTATTTTAATCAATACAACATTAGAACCGCCTTCAGCTTTACATTTACTCAGTCAACACTTAGAGGTACTAGTACTTTACTGTAGTACAGTTAGAGGTACTAGTACTTTACTGTAGTACACTTAGAGGTACTAGTACTTTACTGTAGTACAGTTAGAGGTACTAGTACTTTACTGTAGTACACTTAGAGGTACTAGTACTTTACTGTAGTACAGTTAGAGGTACTAGTACTTTACTGTAGTACACTCAGAGGTACTAGTACTTTACTGTAGTACAGTTAGAGGTACTAGTACTTTACTGTAGTACACTCAGAGGTACTAGTACTTTACTGTAGTACAGTTAGAGGTACTAGTACTTTACTGTAGTACAGTTCAAGGTACTAGTACTTCACTGTAGTACAGTTAGAGGTACTTGTACTTTACTGTTGTACAGTTAGAGGTACTAGTACTTCACTGTAGTACAGTTAGAGGTACTAGTACTTTACTGTAGTACACTTAGAGGTACTAGTACTTTACTGCAGTACAGTTTGAGGTACTTGTACTTTACTGTAGTACAGTTAGAGGTACTAGTACTTTACTGTAGTACAGTTTGAGGTACTAGTACTTTAATGTAGTACAGTTAGAGGTACTAGTACTTTACTGTAGTACAGTTTGAGGTACTAGTACTTTACTGTAGTACAGTTAGAGGTACTTGTACTTTACTGTAGTACAGTCGGAGGTACTAGTACTTTACTGTAGTACAGTTAGAGGTACTTGTACTTTACTGTAGTACAGTTAGAGGTACTAGTACTTTACTGTAGTACAGTTAGAGGTACTTGTACTTTACTGTAGTACAGTCTGAGGTACTAGTACTTCACTGTAGTACAGTTAGAGGTACTTGTACTTTACTGTAGTACACTTAGAGGTACTAGTACTTTACTGCAGTACAGTTTGAGGTACTAGTACTTTACTGTAGTACAGTTAGAGGTACTTGTACTTTACTGTAGTACAGTTAGAGGTACTAGTACTTTACTGTAGTACAGTTTGAGGTACTAGTACTTTAATGTAGTACACTTAGAGGTACTAGTACTTTACTGTAGTACAGTTTGAGGTACTAGTACTTTAATGTAGTACAGTTAGAGGTACTTGTACTTTAATGTAGTACAGTTAGAGGTACTTGTACTTTACTGTAGTACAGTCGGAGGTACTAGTACTTTACTGTAGTACAGTCGGAGGTACTAGTACTTTACTGTAGTACAGTTAGAGGTACTTGTACTTTACTGTAGTACAGTTAGAGGTACTAGTACTTTACCGTAGTACAGTTAGAGGTACTTGTACTTTACTGTAGTACAGTCGGAGGTACTAGTACTTTACTGTAGTACAGTTGGAGGTACTAGTACTTTACTGTAGTACAGTTAGAGGTACTAGTACTTTCCTGTAGTACAGTTAGAGGTACTAGTACTTTACTGTAGTACAGTTAGAGGTACTAGTACTTTCCTGTAGTACAGTTAGAGGTACTAGTACTTTACTGTAGTACAGTTAGAGGTACTAGTACTTTACTGTAGTACTGTTAGAGGTACTAGTACTTTACTGTAGTACAGTTAGAGGTACTAGTACTTTCCTGTAGTACAGTTAGAGGTACTAGTACTTTACTGTAGTACAGTTAGAGGTACTAGTACTTTACTGTAGTACAGTTAGAGGTACTAGTACTTTACTGTAGTACACTCAGAGGTACTAGTACTTTACTGTAGTACAGTTAGAGGTACTAGTACTTTACTGTAGTACAGTTCAAGGTACTAGTACTTCACTGTAGTACAGTTAGAGGTACTTGTACTTTACTGTTGTACAGTTAGAGGTACTAGTACTTCACTGTAGTACAGTTAGAGGTACTAGTACTTTACTGTAGTACACTTAGAGGTACTAGTACTTTACTGCAGTACAGTTTGAGGTACTTGTACTTTACTGTAGTACAGTTAGAGGTACTAGTACTTTACTGTAGTACAGTTTGAGGTACTAGTACTTTAATGTAGTACAGTTAGAGGTACTAGTACTTTACTGTAGTACAGTTTGAGGTACTAGTACTTTACTGTAGTACAGTTAGAGGTACTAGTACTTTACTGTAGTACAGTTCAAGGTACTAGTACTTCACTGTAGTACAGTTAGAGGTACTTGTACTTTACTGTTGTACAGTTAGAGGTACTAGTACTTCACTGTAGTACAGTTAGAGGTACTAGTACTTTACTGTAGTACACTTAGAGGTACTAGTACTTTACTGCAGTACAGTTTGAGGTACTTGTACTTTACTGTAGTACAGTTAGAGGTACTAGTACTTTACTGTAGTACAGTTTGAGGTACTAGTACTTTAATGTAGTACAGTTAGAGGTACTAGTACTTTACTGTAGTACAGTTTGAGGTACTAGTACTTTACTGTAGTACAGTTAGAGGTACTTGTACTTTACTGTAGTACAGTCGGAGGTACTAGTACTTTACTGTAGTACAGTCGGAGGTACTAGTACTTTACTGTAGTACAGTTAGAGGTACTAGTACTTTACTGTAGTACAGTTAGAGGTACTAGTACTTTACTGTAGTACAGTTAGAGGTACTTGTACTTTACTGTAGTACAGTTAGAGGTACTAGTACTTTACTGTAGTACAGTTTGAGGTACTAGTACTTTAATGTAGTACACTTAGAGGTACTAGTACTTTACTGTAGTACAGTTTGAGGTACTAGTACTTTAATGTAGTACAGTTAGAGGTACTTGTACTTTAATGTAGTACAGTTAGAGGTACTTGTACTTTACTGTAGTACAGTCGGAGGTACTAGTACTTTACTGTAGTACAGTCGGAGGTACTAGTACTTTACTGTAGTACAGTTA
>NC_070588.1:1309170-1314170 GCF_027409825.1 Scomber japonicus | reverse complement strand
GTAAACACAGAAAGTAGCCGCCCGTTTTCCATCATCACTAAGAGGCCATCATCACCACGGAGACGCTTTTTGGTTTAAACGCTGATGTTTGCATCGTTTCTGAAACCTGGTCCCAGGGTGGAAACGGAGCTTTCTGAAACCTGGTCCCAGGGTGGAAACGGAGCTTTCTGAAACCTGGTCCCAGGGTGAAACCTGGTCCCAGGGTGGAAACCAAACTTTCTGAAACCTGGTCCCAGGGTGGAAACCAAGCTTTCTGAAACCTGGTCCCAGGGTGAAGACGCATACCTGCGTTTCGATGATGTCATCGCCACACCCCTCGAGTTTAGCCTTCCACCTCTTATAGTCTCTTCCTCTGTTTTTGGTGAATTTCTGAAACTGAAACAGCGCCGCCTACAGGCTGGAATATGAAGCAGCGTGTTGAGTCGTGTTGAGTCGTGTTGAGATGGATCCGATGCCAGGGAACACGGAGGGGGAAAAGATGGGTTTGGTACGTGTGGACTTGGCCTAACTGCATGAGCTCTGTATCCAAGGCAACCAGTTTACCAGCTGATAGTACGCTCCTGATGGAGGTTTGTTAGGAGGCTGATTTCACCACAGTTAGACTGTTAGACTGTTAGAGTAAGCAAACTAAAACAAACTCAGTGTAATGAGGGTTTATTCTGTGGACTGCTGTCATTTCAGGAGCCAAACAAACCGACATGATAGCTGCCCTGGATATAGATCTCTATACAGTTAGCCATACGCACCGCTCCCGTTGGCTAGTGTCTGTGTTTAGTTATTCCAGATTCAGAAACAAGTGTTGAAACTTTTCATATGAAAATATAAAAATCGAGTTTATTTGGAAAGATTTCGGAGTCTCGGCTGCTTCCCTGAATCTCTATAACAGAGCAAGAGATAGCCAAGTTAGCTTAGCATAGCACCACAATGGCCACATTACAATAAACTCCTTCCTCACATCTCTAACTTGCATCTCTCTCTCTCACTTCCTCTTTGGGAAGATGAAATGAAATCCTCTTCTGTGTCACTTCTGTTATTTCAGTGCTTCCATAGAAGATTCAGGATCCCTCAGCAGCAAACATAGAAGCAGCTCCTCCACCAGTATGACCTCAGCCTCTGATTTGAGCGTCTTCGTTTGTTCAGTACTGGACGACACTCGCTCCGTCTCTCGGTGTTACTTTCTCCCTCCTTCAGCTGTTCTCAGCTGACAGATCTGCCATCTGTTCCTCTCATCAGGGACAGAAATGCCCCGCTGCATTTAGACCCTCTGCTCCACAAATAGCCCAATAAAATCCCTGTCTGCATCCAGCTGCATCAACATGGAGGAAACCAACATGCATCATAGATAACCCTAACCCTAACTTACATTCAATATTATAATTAGTTATAGACAATTTACTGACTGTTAGTTTATTTAGGGCTAAAAACATTCAGATCTTAACCTTCCTGTCGTCCTCCCAGGTCAAATTCACCCCGTCTGTTTTGACTGTTCCTTCCTTCCTTCCTTCCTTCCTTCCTTCCTTCTGTCCTCCCTTCCTACATTTCCCATAATGCAACTCAGTAGTATCTTTCATTAGACCAGAGGTGTGGCCACATACAGCCAAATTTGATCTCATATGGTGCCGGACCAATAAAAAGATGGAAGGGAGGAAGGAAACAAGGATGGAAAGAAGGGAAAAGTGGTAGGAAGGAAGGACGGAAAAGGGATTAGGAAGGAGGGAAGGAAAGACAAAAGGAAGGAAGGAAAAGGTATTAGGAAGGAAAGGAAGAAAGGAAAAGAAAATGAAGGAAAGGTGGCAGGAAGGTAGGATGGAAGGAAACAAAGAAGGAAAGAAGGACAGATGTCTTGTAACGGTCTTCTGACTGGACGTTAAACAGCTGCAGCTCCAGTTTGAACCAGAGATCAGAGCACATTACTCCAGTTCTAACCCCAAACCCAGTAGAGCTCTGAGATCTACTGACTCAGGTCAGATAGTGGAGCCCAGAGCTCTGAGATCTACTGACTCAGGTCAGATAGTTGAGCCCAGAGCTCTGAGATCTACTGACTCAGGTCAGATAGTTGAGCCCAGAGCTCTGAGATCTACTGACTCAGGTCAGATAGTTGAGCCCAGAGCTCTGAGATCTACTGACTCAGGTCAGATAGTTGAGCCCAGAGCTCTGAGATCTACTGACTCAGGTCAGATAGTTGAGCCCAGAGTTCAGACTAAACATGATGAAGCAGCTTTTACACAACTGGAACAAACTAGCAGCAGAACTGAAATCATTTTTAAATCCAGGTTAGAAACATTTCTCTTCTCCTGAGCTTATGATTGAGCTCTTTTAAAGCACTTTACATTTTAATCTTTCATTTGCACTCTATGTCCTTTTAATGATTTTAAAGCTAATCATTGTTTTATGCTGCAATCTTATATTTAATGCTCTATTCTAGTATTTTATTTCTCTCTTTCTATTTTTCTGTACTTTGTTTTTATCATGGGGGGGGGGTTAATGTTTCTCAAATTACATGTTTTTCTGTTTTATGTAAAGCACATTGAGTTACCAGTGTGTATGAAATGCGCTATATCAATAACCCTGCCTTGCCTTTATTGTCATTTATTGTTAAATAAGGTTTAAAAGACAAATCCTTGAAAAATAACCTTAGAAAAATAACCATTGTGCTTGTTGCAGGCCAACTCTGTCAACATACTCTTGAGCTCCAGCTGAAGTGTGACTGACTCAGGTAACGGACTTTTGGGTGATTCATTTTTCAGCTGTGTGACTCCTTTAAGGAGCTGAAGAAGCGCTTCAGCAACCTCAAGTTTAACTACCTGAAGAGAAACGACAGGAGCAGGAACGTGAAGGCTGCGAGGAACCAGCTGCAGCAGGTGGAGCTGTACGAGGAGAAGCTGCAGGTAGGTTCACTAGTTTTATGCATAGACTGTATAAAAGAAACAGACGTAACATCCGTGACGTCACCCATTGGTTTGTGGACTGCTGCTCGGAAGCCAATAGTTTATAATCTAGGCAGCGCCATCTTGAAAATTTCAGGTGCATGCTGGGAAAAAATGAACACGGATTCTACTTATATGGGCATGAGGCGGAGTCATGGACGGACGTATGGGCGGGGCTAACGGCGGAGCGGGGGGGGCTGCGATTGGTTACGAGGGCTGGATCTCGAGGACATTGGTCAATCAACCTGTCAATCAGGACGTAGCCACGCCCTAATGCATACCCTGCTTTATCGTCACATATAAAATCAGGGAGGCCAAAATGTCCCAAATGAACATCATACTGCATTGAAGAAGGCTTTAAACTAGCGATTGAGACCATAAACACATTTTGAAAACGTTTACTGAGGTTAGAAATCAAGTGAGAAGTTGGTGAATTCTCCATTGACTTGTATAGAGACGGTCGCCCCCTGGTGGCCTTTTGATAGAATGCAGCTCTAAGTTACTTCCTGGTTGGCTTCATTTCAGAGGACCGGAACTCCATGCCTGGTTTTATGTAAATGTTGTTTTTAGTGGTTGTACAGGTTAGCTGTTTGATGCACGTGGGACAAAAGAAAATTTGAACCTATTCGTTGGTGCTCGAGGCCCAGATCTCCGTCCAGATGGCAGACGAATGAATTCCTCCAGAAGTGGATGATCAGAGCTTTTTTTAAGACAAGCCTGTCAAAGATCTCTGAGAGAGAACGCTGCTGCAGGACCATTACTTTACTGGCTTCTTTCACTATGTTTTTCAGACGAAAGGAAAAGGGAGGAAGGAAGGAAGGTAAGAAGGAAAGATAAGAAGAAGGAAGAAAGGACAGGTGGAAGGAAGGAAGGAAAAGAAGGAAGAAAGAAAAGAAAGTAAAGGTTGGAAAAGAAGACATGCAGGAAAGATGAAAGGAATGAAGGAAGGAAAGATGGAAGGAATGAAGGAAGGAAAGATGGAAGGAATGAAGGAAGGGAGGAAGGACAAAAGGAAGGCAGAAAAGAAGGAAGGACAAATGCAAGGAAGGTGAGAAGGAAGGAAAAAAAGACAGGAAGGAAAGTGGGCCCAATTGGACCCCTCGGCGGGCCGGTTCTGGCCCACGGGCCGCATGTTTGACTCCCCTGCCTTACTGGCTTCTTTCACTATTTTTTGCAGACGAAAGGAAAAGGGAGGAAGGAAGAAAGATAAGAAGGAAATATAAGGAGAAGGAAGAAAGGACAGCAGGAAGGAAGGAAAAGAAGGAAGGACAGAATAAAAGTGAGGAAGGAAGAAAGAAAAGAAAGTAAAGGTTGGAAAAGAAGACATGAAGGAAAGATGGAAGGAATGAAGGAAGGAAAGATGGAAGGACAAAAGGAAGGCAGAAAGGAAGGAAGGACAAATGTTAGGAAGGTGAGAAGGAAGGAAAAAAAGACAGGAAGGAAACTGGGCCGAATTGGACCCCTCGGCGGGCCGGTTCTGGCCCACGGGCCGCATGTTTGACCCCCCTGCCTTACTGGCTTCTTTCACTGTTTTTTGCAGACGATTTCCATAAAACGAAATTCAGCAAAACGTTAAAATGGACTCAATAAAAGCTTTATAAAAGGAAGGGAAGGAGAGAGGAAGAAGGAAAGAAACGAGGGAGGAAGGAAGGAAGGAAAGGAGGGACTCAATAAAAGCTTTATAAAATAAAACCATTAAAACCTGGTTAACATTATTTAGTCTAATCTGAGATCATGTGTCAGGTTTTTATCGATCACTGTCCCCAAGTAGGAAGCAACCATCTTGTCTGATCCTCCAGGTACTCAGGAAGCGTCTCCAGAGTGTGACAGCCCGTCTGGGGTCAGAGGTCAGGGACGGGGGTCTGGTGCGGGAGGCGGGCGATGCCGTCAACGAGCTGCAGAGACAGATGAGAGAGTTTGAACAAAGCGTCAACGAACACCGAAAAACACTCGACCTCACCTGCAAGCTCCAGAGAGCCATGGAGGAGGTGAGAGGTTACAGTCTGATTTCATTTCATTAAAGGAGGGAGGGAGGGAGGGAGGGAGGGAGGAAGAAGGAAGGAAAGGAGGGAA
>NC_070588.1:1279170-1306670 GCF_027409825.1 Scomber japonicus | reverse complement strand
ATGGAGCTGGAAGCCAAACTGAAGGTAACACACCACACGGACCGCTTCCTGTCTTCCTGCCAGGACCGCTTCAGTTTCAGCAGCAGTGATTAAAACCTGACATCATCTCAAACCTGCATAATGAAGAATACCTCAACTGAATTACAGCCGGTCAGATCTGAATATAAAACATACACATGGTTCTACAACCTCTCAGAGATCGGAAGCAACCCTAGTGGCGAGGCATGGGATGATAACCGTGTTCACTGCGATATGAAAAAGTCACGATAACCGAAACCGCCAAATGTTCTGTCGTAGCGTTCCTGAGGTATGAGCCGTTTGTTGTCTAGTCAAAGACAGGAAGTGCTGGTCAAAGACAGGAAGTGCTGGTCAGAAACCCTTCAGGTGGAGCAGCTGCAGC
Organism: Scomber japonicus; assembly: GCF_027409825.1. Classification (NCBI taxonomy): domain Eukaryota; kingdom Metazoa; phylum Chordata; class Actinopteri; order Scombriformes; family Scombridae; genus Scomber; species Scomber japonicus. The sequence goes on along the minus strand of NC_070588.1, from coordinate 1,306,270 downwards.
ATAGAGCATCACGACCCCTTAGACTGTCATTACAGATTCAGGTTAAATGAACATGTTAATGTAGCGTCATCATCATGAGCTAAACCTGAGACACGAGATGGTTTGGTACACAGAATCATCTCAGGAGTTGTCCATTGAAACTGTTTAGAAAAGGGCAGATTGGCAGATGATTGGACATACACTCATTGTTTGCAGGTGGCTCAAGCATTAAACTGCATCAGCAGGTTGATGCAAGTGAACTAGAGGTGCAAGTAGGCATGGGATGATTCACCGCGATTTGAAAAAGTCACGATAACCGAAACCGCCAAATGTTCCGTCGTAGCGTTCCTGAGGTATGAGCTGTTTGTTGTCTAGTCAAAGACAGGAAGTGCTGGTCAAAGACAGGAAGTGCTGGTCAAAGACAGGAAGTGCTGGTCAAAGACAGGAAGTGCTGGTCAGAAACCCCTCAGGTGGAGCAGCTGCAGCGTAGAGCATCACCTCACACTGTCATTACAGATTCAGGTGTGTCTTTATTTTTCTTCCTTTTAGGAACATTTTAGAGCTGTGACCGTCATACCGCTTATGGTTATCATACCGCCAGAATCTCAGACCGGCCCAGGCCTAATGTGGAGGCTCTTATGTCTGTTTCCTTTACACTAAAATCATATTATTTTATGTATTTAGATTTTTACGCATGTCTAAAATTCCAAAATGTAACTGTCAGTAAAATCTCTACTTCAGGCTCTGAGTGTTGATGCTTTAGAGCAGGGGTGTCAAACATGTGGCCCGTGGGCCAGAACCGGCCCGCCGAGAGGTCCAATCCGGCCCAGTTTACTTCTTCCTTCCTTCCTTCCGTCTGTCCTTCCTTCCTTCCCATCCTGTCTTCTTTTCCTTCCTTCCTTCCTTCCTTCCTTCCCATCCTGTCTTCTTTTCCTTCCTTCCGTCCTTCCTTCCTTCCTTCCTTCTCATCCTGTCTTCTTTTCCTTCCTTCCTTCTTTCCATCTACCCTTCTTTTCCTTCCTTCCTTCCTTCCTTCCTTCCTCCCTCCCTCCCTTCCTTCCTTCCCATCCTGTCTGCTTTTCCTTCCTTCCTTCCTTTCATTTACCCTTCTTTTCCTTCCTTCCTTCATTCTTTTCCTTCTCCTCCTTCTTTCCTTCCTTCCTTCCTTCCTTCCTTCCATTTACCCTTCTTTTCCTTCCTTCCTTCCTTCATTCTTTTCCTTCTCCTCCTTCTTTCCTTCCTTCCTTCCTTTTAATGCCCCCGCCCACATGAGATCAGATTGTGCTGTATGTGGCCCTTGAATGAAGATGAGTGTGACTCATCTGCTTTAGAGTGTTTTTGGTATTTTTAGTTTCAGTATTATTCTGTGATGCTTTTTAGGTGCGAGTCCTGCTCCATAAAATACATCATTTGAGTTTTATCTTTCAGCTGGAGAGTCTCAAACGGCAGCAGGACGTCGAAGAGAAAGACCTGAAGGAAGAAACGCTGTGCAGGCAGAATGAGACAGAAGAGAATGATGAAGAGAAGGAGTTGAAGGAAAACAGAAAGGTGGAGGAAAGGAAGGAGCAGAAGGATAACCGCAGCACACAGGAGGCTGCTGACATGGTAAACATCATCATCACAGCTAAAAGATCATAGAAAATAAAATCATTTTTAACCCTCCTGTTGTCCTCGAGTCAAGGAAGGAAGGGAGGAAGGAAGGAAAGGAGGGAGGGAGGAGGGAGGAAGAATGGAGGGAGGGAGGAAGGAAAGAAGTAAAGGAGGGAGGGAGGAAGTAAAGGAGGGAAGGAAGAAGGAAGACAAGGAGGGAGGGGGAAAGGAGGTAGGGAGGAAGGAAAGAAGTAAAGGAGGGAGGGAGGAAGGAAAGAAGTAAAGGAGGGAAGGAAGAAGGAAGACAAGGAGGGAGGGGGAAAGGAGGGAGGGAGGAAGGAAAGGAGGGAGGGAGGAAGAAGGAAGGAAAGGAGGCAGGGAGAAAGGAAAGGAGGGAGGGAGGAAGAAGGAAGGAAAGGAGGCAGGGAGAAAGAAGGAAGGAAAGGAGGCAGGGAGAAAGAAGGAAGGAAAGGAGGGAGGAAGGAAGCAAGGAGGGAGGGAGGAAGGAAGGATCGAGGTAAGAATGAAGGAAGGAAGATAGGAGGGAGGAAACAAGGCGGGATGGAGGGAGGGAGAAAGGAAAAGAGGAAGGAAGGAAAGAAGGACAGAAGAAAGAAGGGAGGAAGGAAAGGAAAGAAGGGAGGAAGGAAGGAAAGAAAGGAGGGAGCTGGGAATTATTGTCCTGCTATTATTGGAGTAAATAGATGATTGAGTCATTTTAACACTAATTATCTGTGATGAATATACATATATATACATATATATACATACCTTTACCCTGTCCTGTGCTTCCAGTATGAGCTGAAGGAGACAGGCCACACCCCCGAACTGCCCGCTGAGCATGATGGGAAGGAGGTGCTCACCAAGAGGAAAATCGCAGCCAATAAAAAAACTCTGTCACAGAAAAGTCACAGTCAGGAGGCAGACAGACAGACGGAAAGACAGGCGGACAGACAGGCGGACAGACAGGCGGACAGACAGGCAGACAGACAGGCGGACAGACAGGCGGACAGACAGGCGGACAGACAGATGGACAGACAGACGGACAGACAGACGGACAGACAGACGGACAGACCGGCGGACAGACAGACGGACAGACACGTGGACAGACAGGTGGACAGACAGGCAGACAGACACGTGGACAGACAGGTGGACAGACGGGTGGACAGACAGGCGGACAGACAGGCGGACAGACAGACGGACAGACATACAGCTGCCACAGAGAGCAGGTACACTTGAATATTTGTTTGATTTCAACCAAATGACATTTCCTCCAGTGTTACGTTATTTATAGTCCCAAGAGGTTGAACTCATTCTGTAGATTCTGCTTCCTCCTGTCCTCACACCTCTATCCTCAGACTCTCTCATCGAGGGAACTTTATTATCTGTTGCATATTTAACAGCCTTATATCTGATAGGAGATCAGATATTTCAGTCTAAAGCAAGAAGGAAGGAAAGGAGGGAGGAAGGAAAGGAGGGAGGGAGGAAGAAAGGAGGGAGGCAGGAAGGAGGGAGGGAGGAAAGAAAGGAGGGAGGGAGGAAGGAAGGAGGGAGGGAGGAAGGAAGAAGGAAGGAAAGGAGGGAGGGAGGAAGAAGGAAGGAAAGGAGGTAGGGAGGAAGAAGGAAGGAAGGAAAGGAGGTAGGGAGGAAGAAGGAAGGAAAGGAGGGAGGGCAGGAGAGAGGGAGGGAGGAAGAAGGAAGGAAGGAAAGGAGGGAGGGAGGAAGGAAGGAAGGAAGGAGGAATAAGGAAGGAGGGAGGGAGGAAGGAAGGAAAGGAGGTAGGGAGGAAGAAGGAAAGAAGGAAGGAGGGAGGGAGGGAGGAAGGAAGGAAGGAAAGGAGGTAGGGAGGAAGAAGGAAGGAAGGAAAGGAGGTAGGGAGGAAGAAGGAAGGAAAGGAGGTAGGGAGGAAGATTGAAGAAAGGGAAGGAGGGAGGGAGGAAGGAAGAAGGAAGTATCTCTAACCTATCATTAAAGCCACATCACTAGCAAGGCTAAAAACACATTTCTTCATTGTTTTAACTTTGATGTATTTGTTGCATATTGCCAAACATCGTGATTTATGGGATTTCAACAGTGTAATATCTACTAGGGATGGGCATGATTGATCGATGATCGATAACTGATCATTTAAAATGTTGTCGATCACATTACATTTTTATCGATCAGTCTTGAAGCAATGCAGTGAATCACTACGTGGCAGCAATGAGACATCTTACCAGCAGGGGGCGATATTTGACAGAGCAAACGGCTCAGCTCCCGACCAGCTGCCGTAGATATCAAACGTAAACATGAAGAGGTCAAGGCGAAGTTTGGTGTTTGACCTTTTCAGACTAAAAGTGACTGAGTTCATTGTAACCCTGCAGCTTGGCCAGGCTACCACAGACTGTATGAAAGAAACAGACGTAACATCCGTGACGTCACCCATTGGTTTGTGGACTGCTGCTCGGAAGCCAATAGTTTCTAATCTAGGCAGCGCCATCTTGAACATTTCAGGTGCATGCTGGGAAAAATAAAAACACGGATTCTACTTATATGGGCATAAGGCGGAGCCATGGGCGGAGCGGGGAGGTTGCTATGGTTACGAGGGCTTGATCTCGAGGACATTGGTCAATCAACCTGTCAATCAGGACGTAGCCACGCCCCCTAATGCATACCCTGCTTTATCGTCACATATAAAATCAGGGAGGCCAAAATGTCCCAAATGAACATCAGACTGCATTGAAGAAGGCTTTAAACTAGCGATTGAGACCATAAACACATTTTGAAAACGTTTACTGAGGTTAGAAATCAAGTGAGAAGTTGGTGAATTCTCCATTGACTTGTATAGAGACGGTCGCCCCCTGGTGGCCTTTTGATAGAATGCAGTTTCTAAAAGAGGCTCGGTTGTGTTTCAGAGCGCTCTATTGATTGATGTGAAGAGGTTTGGCTCGGAGCTTCAGCTGCTTTTACAAGCGTCCTGTATCATGGCATTTTTAAGATAAAAAATAATGATGAATCCATAATTGATCGTTAATTCTCCCGATGATCGTTAAGAACACGTATTCAAATGCCCATCCCTAGTTGCTACACATACAGTCTTGCTACTGGGATTAACTGAGTTGTGAAGAAGGAAAGGAGCAAGTACATTAGCCAAAACCAAAGCGCCTTCGTAACCTCGTAGCTTCTTCTCAAACTCCAAACTGTCTAAATAAAAGGTTCATTGTGTGTTCATCGTCTCTCCTTCAACTACAGACAAGAGTTCAGCTCCTCCTTTCTGGAGCAGCATAGCACATCGTCGTACTGCTCCACGCACACCTTCAGCCTCTGCTGCTCCAGCCGGCAGATCCAGCCCATCCGAGGCCAGTTACAGCTTCCTGCCACAAACCCCCGAGCTGGGATTGGATCAGTGTTGGCTGACATCCAGCACCGAGCCACGCCAGCGTCTGGGATTGGATCAGTGTTGGCTGACATCCAGCACCGAGCCACGCCAGCGTCTGGGATCAGATCGGTGTTCGCTGACATCCAGCAGGAGTTTCAGAGCAAAGAGTCGCAAGAAACAGGACCGCAAAAGCCGTCAGCTTCCTGTGAATCAGACATGACAGCAGTGCAGGTTAGTGAGCAAAAAGGAAGTTTCCAATGTGGTGTCAATGTGGTGTCAATGTGGTTCCAATGTGGTTTCAATGTGGTTTCAATGTGGTGTCAATGTGGTTCCAATGTGGTTCCAATGTGGTGTCATGTGGTTCCAATGTGGTGTCATGTGGTTTCAATGTGGTGTCATGTGGTTCCAATGTGGTGTCATGTGGTTTCAATGTGGTGTCATGTGGTTTCAATGTGGTGTCAATGTGTACATTTCACTAATTTTACAAATAATTTGGGATAACTGTACAGACTTTGTTCAACAGTCTGATCTTTCTCAAACAGGAAGTATCAGGAGGAGGCCTGTTGGAGGCGGAGCTCCAGCATGAGGAAGTGATGACAGAAGATTCTCTGTCCAATGATGAGTATGAATGTGCATCACCTGACGACATTTCCCTACCGCCGCTGGCAGAGACACCAGAGTCCATCGCACTCCAGTCAGACATTGAGGAGAACTTCTGTTTTAGCTCTCACAGCGTCCACATCAGTCAGTACAGCCACCAGAGCCAAACTCTGCCAGAGCACAGTGATCCTGCTGCAGTCAAACAACCGAGAGAGTCCAGCAACACAGAGAGGAGTCCAACTCCTCGCACCTGCCTTCACAGCAGCACCAGGTCTGAATCACAACACATTAACAGCCAGATGAGAGTCTCTTTATGCTCTTCCATTTCTACTGACACATTTGTCAGGTCCAGTAAGGTAAACACGCTTTGTGAGGCTGTCGCAGCACATGCAGCTTTCTCCCAGTAAAAAAGTAAGATTAAAGTCATGACTGGACTATTTGTCACTTGGCTGTTTTCGGTCTTTGGAGACATTTTGTTTGGCACTCAAAAGATATTTTCATTCAATCCTCAGCCCTACTAATGGACGGAGGAGTAAGACAGAGATTATTGTGAGACTGAGTGATATCATGCAAACCCTGAAAGTGGCAGTCAGTTGATTCACAATAATCCATCAGGAGGCCATCCAGATTCAAGAGTTCATTCCTGCTGTGTCTTTTACAGGTCCAGCTCATTTGGCCAGAGTTCGACGGCTCCCATCCTCAGGACTGGTGAGACGAGCACAGCTCACCTTTCTGTGGATTGTCCTGAGCCGAGCTTCCTGTCAGGATACGACCAACTCCACAAGAGCAACATGTCAGACACCAAGGACAGCGCCGCCCCTGAGAGAAGGAGCCCCTCACAAAGTGAACATTTTTTAAAGGAGCACAGCAGTCAGTATGAGCAGACTCAGAGCAGGTCCGCTAAGGTCACCAAAAATGCTGCATCAAAAAGTAACACTTTGCCACATGCTGATGTCATTCCTCAAGCTGTAGAGCTCAATCAGACCCTCATTGTCCCCCAGTCAAGCTTTAATGGTAAAGACCCTGATCTGCACAAGGACAGGAACCCTCCACAAGACACTGGGTTCCTCAAATTTAGCACTAATATTACTCAAATCAGATCCGTCAGTTGTCAAGATGACAGTTTTCCCCAGTCCGTTTCTGGCTCTACGAGTGGCCTCCATCACAACATCAATATCCAGCAGACCATTAACTCCCAGTCCTCCGCTCCAGATAGACATCACACCTTGGAACAGACTTACAGCAGTGTCGTTCCCCCCCAAGAAAGCCTCTCCTCGTCCCAGAGTGAGACGGTGCCACAGATCAATCCACTCCTCCACACCATCAACGAAGCAAGAACCCTTCCAGGAGACGTTGCCCCCGTTGAATCCTGTACGACCTGCCCCCAACTGAGCACAAGCATCCACACACACAGTCCACAGTCTCACCCAGTGTCCAGGAGCGGCCTACATTTCTTCCAAACGAGCAAGGAAGCACCATCAATCTGTGTGCCTCAAAGCAGCAGCCTCACCACCACTGCTACTGTCACCCAAAAAATAGTTTGTCAGTCGTCCACTTCAGGTAGTTATTGCAGCGATCTTAGGTCACAGCAAGAAAGGCCATTCTCCCAGGGCAGCGAAGGTCTACCTGCAGACCCCCATGCCCCAAACAGTGTTAATAACGTCAGCATATCCAGCAGTACCACAACGGGCAATAATAGATTGAGCAGCAAGCCGAGCCACCAGACAGTCTACTCCCTCCATGAGCCTTTGGCCTCTACTTCTACTCAGCAGTGTGTGCATGACCCTGGCATGAACCCCAGCAGCAACACCCAGCTAGCTGCTCCTCAGCCCAAGGCACACACCCAAGCTTTAGCTCAGCAGGCTAACCTGCATGTCACCCCCCCTTCCTCCTCACCTCATCTACTAACTCCAGATCAAGACCCAGACATTTGTCAGCCCATGGCTATCCGCGAGGAGATAAGGCGCACTCCCCAGATCCAAGGGCCTCCCCTTCCTGTTCCTCCTCCTCTGCCCCGGGCCCAAACAGAGTCTCTTCCCCAGGGAAAAGCCTCTAAGTCTGGCCCTCCCTGCGTCACCAGACCCCTGTCTAGAGCCACTGTCATGGAGGGCTCTCCAGTGACGCTAGAGGTGGAGGTGACGGGACATCCTGAGCCCATGCTCACCTGGTGGGTAGCATACAACCAGCTCCACAATAACACACAAGATTTATGAGATTTTTAAATCACACAGATAATCTTGAGGAAGCCTTTACACCTGCATTAACATGTGCCCTATGTCTAACTCTGGATCATATCAGTGCTTTTAGATGTCCATCTAGCTCACATGACTCATTGCTTAGTGACAGCTGACTCATCACATTTACACTTAAAGCTCCTCTGCAGCTGTTATGATCCACTGTCTTCCTTTTAAAGCATCAGGAGAGAAAACCTTGTGGCAGTGCTACATTACAGCTCACTACTGTATGCTGATTGATTACACTCAAATTGAAACTCTGGCCTTGTTGATGATGACGGCCATTTAAAGGGAAAACCATGTAAATCCACACTGAGATGAGTCACACTGCTGAGCATTTATTCATTTGTTAACTGTAATATGGACAAACACTTTGGCTTCATGAGTGATGAAACCAGACCCGTGCTAATGCAGGTCTGAATGGGATTAAGTGTAAACCTGCTCACCAGTATAATGTATTCCAGTTGTAGTTAGTGGAAGTTATTTTGATTCTCTGACAAACCTCCCAAATTACTGTCAAACTAGTGAGATCTCTAACTCTTCATTAAAAAGGTTAACAAACCCCAACATGTGAGCATCTGTGCACTGGTAGAGAAGCATGAGAAGCCTCCCTTCCTTCCTCCCTCCCTCCTTCCTTCCTCCCTTCCTCCCTCCTTTCCTTCCTTCTTCCTCCTTTCCTTCCTTCCTCCCTCCTTTCCTTCCTTCCTTTCCTTCCTCCCTCCCTTCTTTCCTTTCCTGCTTTTCTTCCTTCCTTCCCTCCTTCCTTCCTTCCTCCCTTCCCTCTTTCCTTTCCTTTCCTTGCCTTTCCTTTCCTCCCTTTCTTCCTTCCCTCCTTCCTTTCCTTCCTCCCTCCCTTCTTTCCTTTCCTCCTTTTCTTCCTTCCTTTCCTTCCTTTCTCCTTTCCTTTCCTCCCTTCCCTCCTTCCTTTCCTTCCTCCCTCCCTTCTTTCCTTTCCTTTCCTCCCTTCCCTCCTTCCTTTTCTTCCTCCCTCCTTCTCCTTTCCTTCCTTGACTCGAGGACAACAGGAGGGTTAAAGATATGAAACCTTTGCTGTCATGGCAACAGTGAACACCACCATTAATTGACACGAGCCAGATTAAGTCGATTAGAGTTTCTAAATGTGGGTTTATATTATTTTTGGATTAATTGCCGAGCTCTAGTTAGAGATGGCGACGACATCTTTTCGCGTGTCTAGTTGTTCGGTAACATTTAACTACACCTGATGACTTTTGTTTCTGTCTGATTAACGAAGGCTTGCTAGTGTTTGCTTTATTTAGTTTGTGTGCAAAGTAACAAAACAAAGACAGACTGAGTTACAAGCCAACACTGCTGCACGAACACATTGAGCTAAAGATTAAACGTTACACATCTGTTCATCCTCATCATCACCTATAAACCTGCAGGTGTTTGTGCTGCTGTCTGGTGATGCAGTGAGGGATCAGATATTTACTGTGTCAGGGCGCCCCAGGTGTGTAGCAGCGCCTCTGGCTCAGAGTGAGGCTTTGTGCTTCCTGACTTCCTGTCATCATGGTCGCTCCAGGTTTAAAGATGGAGACGTGTCAGCCGCCACCGCCGACCCTGGACTAGAACTGCTTTGCAAGGATGGAAATCACTTCCTGTTTATCCCGGAGGCGTCAGATGGCGGCTATTACGAGGTCCGAGCCCCCAGACGCCATGACTGCAGCGGCGGCAAAGCGGATGGAGACAGGTGGCTGATGGCTGAAGTGTTTGACATCATTAGTGAGGACTGGCAGACCTGGTTTGGTATCCTGTGTGTTCTGCTGTGGCTTCTCTGCCTGATAGTACTTTAACCCTCTGAACCCCAAATCCTGCCGGCGGGATCAAAACACCACTTAGTTTTAAATGACTGGCATTTACCAACCGTTTGTCCAATCCCAAAACTGAAAAAACTGGCGTAACCGTCAGAGCCTCACGTTTCCGAGGTTACCTGAATGTATCACAAGTGACAAGCAACAAGGCCGGAGACGACGAAATCTGCAGAAAATAAACCGTTGAGCTACCTAATAATTCTTCTTTCTGCCCTGAATGATGGACATACACACGTATTCACATTTCAACAATGCTTGAATTCTGCTTCCCACGGTAAAAATTACTGCTTAGCCGCTCAGCACCGAAGACTCTAAGGCTGTGTTTGAAACCGCATACTTCTAAACTACACACTTCTATACTACATACTTCTATACTACATACTACATACTTCTATACTACACACTTCTATACTACATACTTCTATACTACATACTACATACTTCTATACTACACACTTCTAAACTACATACTTCTATACTACATACTACATACTTCTATACTACACACTTCTATACTACATACTTCTATACTACATACTTCTATACTACATACTTCTATACTACACACTAAAGGACCAGATAGTAAGCAGACCGTTTACACTGTAGTAAACTACACGATTACCCACAATGCATTTGGTTCCTACCCGAGCTGAAATCATCAGGCTGAAGCTGATTTCATTTTAGCTCTAACTCTGTAAATAAACCACTTTATCCACATTTCCAAACTTTTTAGGAAGAAAGTAAAGTAGCCCTTTAGATCCACAATGTGACGCTAATTTGTCCAAATAACACCTGTTTACAGTCACTTCCTGTCATTTTCACAATAAAACACCTGTTTAAAGTTTTGTTCCTGAGAATTTGGAGCCACTCAAGTTAGCCGTAGCGACTAACACACTTCCTGTCATTTTCACAAAATAAAACACCCGTTGCTTTTTATTATTAAGAAAACCATAACGATAGTTATAGTTGCTGCTTTTATTTTGAAAACAGGAAGCGAACATACCCTCGCTGTAGCTAACTTTAAATCTGAAAACTTGATCTGTGACGTTTGTATTTTGGGGTTTTTTCAGAAGTTGCGTTGCATCTTGGGTAATGTGAGTGTGAGTAGTAGCGTTGCATCTTGGGTAATGTGAGTGTGAGTAGTAGCGTTAGCATCTTGGGTAATGTGAGTGTGAGTAGTAGCGTTAGCATCTTGGGTAATGTGAGTGTGAGTAGTAGCGTTAGCATCTTGGGTAATGTGAGTGTGAGTAGTAGCGTTAGCATCTTGGGTAATGTGAGTGTGAGTAGTAGCGTTGCATCTTGGGTAATGTGAGTGTGAGTAGTCAGCTCTTGATGCATACTCTTCATTTCTGGAGATCTAGTAAACCATCCAGGAACTTCTCACATACTCTACATACTTCACATGACGTCAGAGTTAGTAGAGTAGTAGGAAAGGATGCGGTTTCTAACAGAACCTTTATTACGTCTGCTCTCGATGCCTTCAGAACCTGGTAAAAGGCAAATTTAATAATATTTTATGCTGCTCAGGAAACAACCAGAAACAGCTGCTTGGGATTCAGAGGGTTAATAATAAATACAGTCCTGATTTAAATTACATTCTCCACAGTTTTTGCATAAAGACATTTGTGTAATTGGCATTTAAAGCTTGTCATTAGTTTGTTAACGTTATCTGCTTTCACATGTTTTATGGTTGAAATAAAGTCACTACTAATGGATCTGCTCTCCTTCAGTTTCACTCTGTGCTTCATTTCCTTCCAATTAAAGGCGTCTTTTTACTGAACTACCACACCTCATCACTTCTAATGGTCAGTATGAACAGGAGGAATCATACAGGTTTATATATCTCTTTATTCTCCTGCTTGGTGTTTTTTTTTATTGACCGTCTTCCCTCCAGCAGTGAATAATGAGTTCTCCCATAATGGACATGAACGCAACACCAATCCATTAATTACACATTTATTTTGGATCGTCTTTGCCCTAGTTGGGTTCTGAATGTTAATATGCCCCTATTTTTCATGTTTTTACTAGGGCTGTCAAACGATTTTTTTAATCGAGATTAATCGCAGTTTCCATAGTTAATCACGATTAATGGCGTTTTGAATAGCATGTTTAAAATCCTGTTATTTTCCATTTGAAGGCAGTTTTAAGCCCATAATGTAAAGCATTTCTTACCAGAGTGTCTTAACTGGGAATCAATCACGGCTCTGCTGCCACTCCCACACTCCAAAATGGTCCTTTGGTGGAGCTGAGGCTGGCTTGGCTGCACCTGGGTGTTTAGCGTGGAGGTGCTAACTCAAACTCCACGTACTCCGGTGGTAGTTAAACTCCGTTTGACACAGGTTGCATTTTACTTTTGACTTGTCAACTGAAGCGTCTGGAAGTGTTTTAAAGTTAAACAAGCCGTTCTATCTATTTATGTATTTATTTAGCTATAAAGATGTCAAGTCGAAGAAGAACAGAAGAACAGAAAGATGCTAATGATATGATTAAACTCTTTTACCCACCGGGCGCGCGAGCACAGGCAGTGGAGCGCGCCGGTTACGCTCATGGACAGCCAAACTGATAGCTTGGCGTCATACGTCATACACCATTGGAAACCTCAGACTATTGGCTAAAAGGTTAAAAACGTCATTTCACCGAATACTTCCATTGGCTGGAACCATAGACATATATACGTATGTATGTCTATGGCTGGAACAGCTGTCAATCAAAGCCACGTTGTCGTCGGTCACATGTCCTCATTGGCTTTGGAGGCACGTGCTTCCTAATCCTAAGCACTGATTGGCTGGTGTGTGGTGTCGTCAGAAGCAGCAGAGGCTAACGGCAGAGACATTATAATAAGAATGAGGATATTTTGTACAAAAACCGATCATTGTTTTACAAGGACTGGATGGAACATAACATTTTATTAGTTGACCAACTTATTAATGATCATGGCTTCTTACTTTCTTATGAAGAATTTTTGTTAAAATTTCAATTCCCAGTCACACCGAAACAATATGCTGTGGTTTTTAATGCTTTACCTCAGGGTGTGCTTCAGCTTCTTAAAGGGACTGAAAGAATTACTGCTGTCCCACAAAATTATACTTGCGATATGTTTGTGGGTGGAGTAGATATTACAAAAAGACCCTGCTCTAACAGATTTTTGAGAAGCTGCTTACAAACCAAGATTCTACCTGGAGGTCAAACTAAATGGTCTGCACAATTTGGAGAAATTAACTGGAATAAAGCATGGTTGGTTGGTGAGAAATTCTGTTTCAATAATAAGGTGAAAGAAATCTCGTTTAAAATTTTACATCAAATCTACCCTGCAAAGAAAACCCTTGAAAGATTTAAATTAGATATTGAATATGTATGTGATTTTTGTGGACTTGAAGATGAAACCATTTCTCACTTGTTTTATCATTGCACCTACAGTAAAACTTTTTGGAATGATGTTCAACACTTTGTGCAAGAGAAAACAGGAAGAATGATTCATTTCCAGGAAAAACATATTTTTATTTATTATGACGACCAAGACAAAGACCTGTGCTTTTTCTGTCAGTTAGTTTTGAGTTTGGGGAAATTTCACATCCACAAAAACAAATGGGCCAAATCTAAACCGAACATTGTACTCTTTAAACATGAACTGCACCGTTATTCTGCCACAATCAAGGATATCAGTAGTAAGAAAGCTGCCAAAACTTACTTTATTATGGAGAAATTTTGTGCCAATGATTTGTAAAAACCTCTGACTGTTTTATGTTTGTGTTTTGTTTTGTTTTGTTGTTCTTTTTTGTTTGTTGTTGTCTGGTGTGTTGTATTTTGTTGTTTGTCTTAATAAAAAAAAAAAAAGACATTATAATAAGAAGCCTTAGAAGGACTTTGCTAACGGTCGTAAACACTAGTCACGTGCAGATCAGGAAATGACGTAAACGGACTGTATATGGTTTGTTATTTGTGTTATTACGTTACGTGTTTGACTAAATACATGTTGACATATTGAGGAAAGTATTCCGGTTAGAAGGAAACGGATTTCATATTTCATCAGAATGGATACTTGGCGAGCTGTACAGAAAGTCCTGAGTCATAAGATGAACGTTGTGGATAAAGGGAAGACTTTGAAGGTATGTAGCATTATAGCTGTTAGCTTACTTTAGCTGAGTGGCTAGCCGAGCTAATCGCTAATACTATTACGGCTGTGAGCAACCATATAAGTCGTGAGTGGTCTTGAATGAATCAGGGCAATCTAAGCTTTCCAACGATGTACGGCATGAATATATATGTTTAAGGGTTGGTGTTTAAAACATTTAGAAGAACGTGTCGCTACCTCCCAACTTCCGGTCCGTCCCGTAGACGGAACAGCGTGCATTAAGAGGTTAAATTGACGTCAGTACAGCGACACACTGTTAGTGAGCAGCAGGCCAAATAATATGTCTAGAGCAGAGGAGTCAAACTCATCTTCATTCAAGAGCCACATACAGCACAATCTGATCTCATGTGGGCCGGGTCATGAAAAGGAAGGAAGGAAAAGAAGGGTAAATGGAAGGAAGGAAGGGTAGATGGAAGGAAGGACGGGAGGGAAGAAGGGTAGATGGAAGGAAGGAAGGAAGGAAGGAAGGAAAAGAAGGGTAAATGGAAGGAAGGAAGGGTAGATGGAAGGAAGGAATGAAGGGAAGAAGGGTAGATGGATGGAAGGAAAAGAAGATAGGATGGGAAGGAAGGACAGAAGGGTAGATGGAAGGAAGGAAAAGAAGATAGGATGGGAAGGAAAGAAGGGTAGATGGAAGGAAAGAAGGGTAGATGGAAGGAAAGAAAAGAAGGGTAGATGGAAGGGGGAGCATTTATTTGCATTTTGTGGTTTTTATTTTCACAAAAAAATATTTAATTTATGTCGTGACTTGAGCTGCAGGTTTAGCCTCAGTTAAAGGACCGCACTTATTTTTTGAAATTATTTTTTAATTAGAAAGAATTCAGTTATTTTTTATTATTATTTATTTTAAATACATATTTACTAATGTTCGATCATGTTCTATATATGTTTAAAAATAAAATATCATACCGTCAGACCAACAGCAGGGCACCGCAGGGAATCGAACCCCATCCCAGTATAAACCAGGAGTACCATTACCAGTGCCTTTTGCTTTTAGTCTGAACTAGGCATGGGCCGGTTACCGGTTTCAAGGTATACCACGGTATGAAAAAGTCACGGTTTCAAAACCACTAAAATTTTCCGTCACACCGGTCCTGCGGTATGATACAGTCTACGGGTGTGATACAGTCTGTGGGTATGAGCGGGTTCTTTTTTAATGTAACGTCTCATCAGAGAGAAAGTGGAGGTCGCTCAGGTCGCGTGCAGCTGCAGCGTGAAGTCCAACCCCTCCCGTACTCCGGTTGCTGTTACAAGCAGTCGTGTGCAGCTGCAGCGTGAAGTCCAACCCCTCCCGTACTCGGTTGCTGATACAAGCAGGTAGCTCTGCAGGCTGTATGATGGCTGATGGAGCCCCCCGAACTTTCCCCCCTCGGCTAAATGGACCAAGTCGGCAGTGGCGGAGCTAGACTTTTATCCTTGGGGTAGCAAGGGGGTGGCCAAGTGTATTTCAGGGGGGCAATGGTTTATAGACATAACGAGTGCTGCACAGCCTACCTGTTTATGTTGTGTTTACTATTTTTTTTTAAATTTCTACATGGACTTATGGATGTTGGTCTTGTCTTGTGTTGACATGTCATGACTGGTCATTTTTGTCTTATACTGTATACGTATACACACACACACACACACACACACTGTGATTATTTTTGGTGCAGAATTTACAAGTTAATTAAGGCTTATTGACCTTTCTTATATACACATGTAAGCAGTAATTTTCAATCATGCTTAAGTAGCCACATACTAAGCAGACAAAAGGTGCAATTTTGAATGCAATTTGTAGTTTATTTATGTACAAAATGAATATGGTGCATTCTTCAACACCCTGATAACATAGAAACAGTGATCATCAAAGACTCCATCTGGGGGGGCAGTTGGGGTAGCCAATCAGATTTCGGGGGGGTCAATTGCTCCCCTAGCCACCCCTGTAGCTCCGCCCCTGCAAGTCGGCTGTATTTATACTTCGGCTACCGTAAAAAGACAGACTGCCGCGGCTCAGAGGAAGAAGGTAACGGACAGTAGCAGCGCGAGGAGGAAGAAGGTAACGGACAGTAGCAGCGCGAGGAGGAAGAAGGTAACGGACAGTAGCAGCGCGAGGAGGAAGAAGGTAACGGACAGTAGCAGCGCGAGGAGGAAATACATCCAATATGATCGAGAGCAAGTCTCCAAAAACTGTTGATTCAGTTTTAAGCTCCTGCTGCATTTATTTATTTATTTATATTTATCTTAGAAGTGTTTTTACTTTTTTCAATTCTTTATGTTCTGATCTTGAGCCACAGGTTCAGTGATTGCATTATTTGCATTTTGTGGTTTTTTTTGTTTTTTTTAACGAAAAATAATTAATTTATGTCGTGACTTGAGTTGTAGGTTTAGCCTCAGTTACAGGACTGCACTTATCTTTTTTTATTATTTATTTAGAAATAATTCAGTTATGTTTTATTATAAGTTATTTTAAACACATATTTACTAAAAATAAAAGACTGTTCAATGGGGGGAAAAATCATCTTTTTTTTGTTTGTGGCTACAGACATTTCAAAATATCACATTTTGTAGCCGTAATCATAATAATTCCGTGAAACCGTGATATTTTTACCTCAGGTTATCATACCGTCAGAATCTCATACCGACCCATGCCTAGTCTGAACATGGTAGGTAAAGCAAAACCTACATTAGCAACAGCATTTTATTATATGTCAAAATGACAACTACAATTTATTTGTTCAGCAAATATAGAAAACTATGCAAATAGTGCAGTTTTGAATAAATGGTTCAATGAGCCAAATATTTATCAATACATCTAGATGCTGTTGTAATGTAGGAAAAAGAAAACCTATTTTTTAAATTACAACATAATAAATAATAATAATAATATAATAAATAACATAACAAAACACAACATCACATACAACATAGATAAAGCCATGCAAACATCCTCTAATGCACACCATGGGTCATTTCATATTACACAATACATAGTTGAGTGTTTTCTTGACTACATTAAAAAAAAAAAAACAATATAATTCATAATTTTTGAAAATGATTTCAAATATTCCATCCATCCATCCATCTTCTTCCGCTTATCCGAAATTATTATAATTATATATATATTATAATAATTGATTTCAATTATTCATCAAAATAAAAAAATCAAAGCACATTACAGTCTAAAAATCAGTGTGAAAATTAGACGGCAGGCGAAATGTTTATTTATGCTTAGCAAAGTTTGTAATTTGATAAATTTGAACTAAAACAAGAAGCTACAACTCTGCTAATGAAGACATGTAAGGGACTTTATTATCATGGTTGTAAATGCAAGGTAATAAATAGTTTTCTACACTGGTGAATCATTTGTGTTAAACAGTAAAATAAAGCCATTGCTAAATGAAAGCTTGGGTCTCAGGAGGATCTCTCCCTAAACCAAACCACACCTGAACCCTCCTGTTGTCCTCAGGTCAAGGAAGGAAGGAAAGGAGGAAGGACAGGAGGGAGGAAGGAAAGGAGGAAGGAGGAAAAAAGGAAGGAAGGAATGGAGGAAAGGAGTGAGGAAGGAGGGAGGAAGGAAAGGAGGGAGGTTGTCCTCAGGTCAAGGAAGGAAAGGAGGAAGGACAGGAGGGAGGAAGGAAAGGCGGAAGGAGGAAAAAAGGAAGGAAGGAAGGGAGGAAAGGAGGGAGGAAGGAAAGGAGGGAGGTTGTCCTCAGGTCAAGGAAGGAAAGGAGGAAGGACAGGAGGGAGGAAGGAAAGGCGGAAGGAGGAAAAAAGGAAGGAAGGAAGGGAGGAAAGGAGGGAGGAAGGAAAGGAGGGAGGTTGTCCTCAGGTCAAGGAAGGAAAGGAGGAAGGACAGGAGGGAGGTAGGAAAGGAGGAAGGAGGAAAAAAGGAAGGAAGGAATGGAGGAAAGGAGTAAGGAAGGAGGGAGGAAGGAAAGGAGGGAGGTTGTCCTCAGGTCAAGGAAGGAAAGGAGGAAGGACAGGAGGGAGGAAGGAAAGGAGGAAAAAAGGAAGGAAGGAAGGGAGGACAGGAGGAAGGAAGGAAAGGAGGAAGGAGGAAAAAAGGAAGGAAGGAAAGGAGTGAGGAAGGAGGGAGGAAGGAAGGAAGGAAAGGAGGGAGGTTGTCCTCAGGTCAAGGGAGGAAGGAAGGCAGGAAAGGAGTAGGGAGGGAGGAAGGAAGTAAGGAGAGAAGGAAGGGAGGAAATGAGTAAGGAGGAGTAAGTAGGGAGGAAGGAAAAGAGTAAGGAGGAAGGAAGGAAAGGAGGGAGGTTGTCCTCAGGTCAAGGAAGGAAGTAAGGAGAGAAGGTAGGGAGGAAAGGAATAAGGAGGGAGGGAGGGAGGAAAGAAGGGAAAGAGTAAGGAGGGAGGGAGGAAGGAAGGAGAGTAAGGAGGGAGGATGGAAGCAAGTGAGGAAAGAAGTATAGAAGGAGGGGAAGAACAAAGGATAAATTAAAGAAAGATGGAGGAAGGAAGGAAGGAAAGAAGAAACAGGATGGTTGATTGGGGGTTTTTGGGTTTGATGTTGTGGCGGTACAAACTTTACAAACTTTACAAACTTTACAAACTTTACAAACTTTACAAACTTTACAAACTTTAAAACTTTAAAAGTGATGAAGACACAAGAAACCCGTCTGGTTCATTAGTTTGTCCTAAAAACTGAAATGTGGATTTTTAGTTTCTGTCAGATCTCGTCAGACGTTTGTTTTCAGCTCCATAAAAACATGATTCAGATTGGAGCAGAAACAGTTCACTTATTAAAGCAGGGGGGTCAAACATGAGGCCCGTGGGCCAAAACCGGCCCGCCGAGGGCTTCAGTCCGGCCCACTTTCCTTCCTGTGTTCTTTTCTCCTCCCTTTCTTTCTTCCTTCCTTACTTCCATCCTTCCTTATTTTATTTAGTTAGACTTAAAGATAATAAATGAATGGATGTGTTTAAGTCAGGGGGTCAAACTCATCTTCATTCAAGGGTCACATACAGACCAATTTAATCTGATGTGGGCTGGAAGGAAGGAAGGAAGGAAGGAAAGAAGGAAGGAAGGAAAGAAGGAAGAAAGAACAGATGGAAAAAAGGAAGGAAGGAAGGAAGGTCCTTTCTCTCTTCCTCCCTTGCTTCCTTCAATCTTTCCTTCCATCTTTCCTCCCTTCCTTCCTTCCTCCCTCCCTCCCTCCCTCCCTTCCTTTCTTCCTTCCTCTCTCCTTTCCTTCCTTCCTCTCTCCCTTCCTTTCTCCTCCCTTCCTTCCTTCCTCCCTCCCTCCCTCCCTCCCTTCCTCCCTTCCCTCCTTCCCTCCTTTAGGGGAGACATCACACAGAACAAACACATTCAACATAACCAGGAATGTAAAAAGTAAAATCAAACTAAGAACAGTTTATTAAATAAATAAAAACCAGAAGATAAAAATGAGTCATTAAATATTAGAACAATAAATAAATAAATATATGTTACTCTTATATATTTCTTTATATAATACTATTATATAAAGAAATATATAAGAGTATTATATAAAGAAATATATAAGAGTTAAAGTGACTGAGTCCAGGCTGTAGCTCGGTGATGGTAACTATGACGTCATCGACACGTTGAACATCCCTCTCTTCTTCTTCTTCTTCTTCTTCTTCTTCTTCTTCTTCTTCTTCTTCTTCTTCTTCTTCTTCTTCTTCTTCTTCTTCTTCTTCTTCTCTTTGATGAGTTTTTATAAGTTGCATAAAATGGCTCCTCTCTCATCCCATGATCCCCTGCAGGCTGGACCAATGGCACGCCTCCCCCGTGTGATGTCACAGCGGTATAAAGCCCCCCGCCGCCCGGCCGACGGCTCTGAGCAGAGTCAGCGTTCCCAGCCTGGACGCCTCGGCTGAAGGAGCTGCTGTCAAGAAGGAAAACAAAACTACAGCCACAGTCTGTAGTTTTGTTTTTTTCGGGGTTCCTTGGAGGCTCAGCTTTTCTCCTTTTGGATTTTTATGACTAAATTTTCTGGACAAAGAGATTTTTGATTTTCTGAAGACAGCCCTGCTTTGGGCTCCCCCGGCATCCTTGTGCAAGCAAGTAAGTGTCTTTTTAAAAAGTTGATCAGAGTGTTTGTAAGCGAGCATCAGCAGCTGAGAGGCAGCAGCTGGTAGATTAACCCTTTAACACCCGGACACACGTCTGACTCCACCACCCAGCAGCCGGACCCTCCTCACACACTCATTCATAGTTTTAGTGAGTTTTGTGAGAGGCTTGAAGGCTCGAAGGCTTTTCTGTGCGTTTCCTGAGCTGAAGGTTATAACGGGACGTCCCAGAATAGACGCTGATAGCAGCAGCTCGGACTCTCAGCTGGGCGGCCTCATGGCTTTTTAAGGGAATCAGCAGCAGGGCTATCAGTTGCTCCTCCAGCTATGTGCCACATGGTGACTGTCAATCAAACAGAGGTGTGGTGGAGGAGGGGGGGTCGGGGGTGGGAGGGGGAGGGAGGGGGGGGGGGTGGGGGGGTCTGGGGGGGGGGGTGTTATTTTTAGGGTCCTGTGTGTCGGTACATTACTCGGAGCTCTGTGGAGAGGAAGAAGCTCCTGATGGGAAGGAACAGCTGCTCGTCTGAGCTTTAGAGTATTTATAGTATTTGTTTTAAAATGAGAACGAACTGGACCTGAAGTTAGATATGATGAGATGAGACTGGTCTGACTGGTTAGACTGGTCTGACTGGTTAGACTGGTTTGACTGGTTTGATTGGTTTTACTGAGTTTGACTGGGTTTACTGGGTTTGACTGGTTTGACTGGTTTGACTGGGTTTACTGGTTTGACTGGGTTTACTGGTCTGACTGGGTTTACTGGGTTAGACTGGGTCTGACTGGGTCTGACTGGTTAGACTGGTCTGACTGGTTAGACTGGTTAGACTGGTCTGACTGGTTAGACTGGTTAGACTGGTTAGACTGGTTAGACTGGTTTTACTGGGTTTTACTGGGTCTGACTGGGTTTGACTGGGTCTGACTGGGTTGACTGGTTTGACTGGGTCTGACTGGGTTTGACTGGTCTGACTGGGTTTGACTGGGTTTGACTGGGTTGACTGGGTTTGACTGGGTCTGACTGGGTTGACTGGGTTTGACTGGGTTGACTGGGTCTGACTGGGTCTGACTGGTCTGACTGGTCTGACTGGGTTTGACTGGGTCTGACTGGGTTTGACTGGTCTGACTGGGTTTGACTGGGTCTGACTGGGTTTTACTGGGTTTTACTGGGTCTGACTGGGTTTGACTGGTCTGACTGGTTTGACTGGTTTTACTGGGTCTGACTGGGTTTGACTGGGTTTGACTGGGTCTGACTGGGTTGACTGGTTTGACTGGTTTTACTGGTTTTACTGGTTTTACTGGGTCTGACTGGGTTGACTGGTTTTACTGGGTCTGACTGGGTGTGACTGGGTCTGACTGGTCTGACTGGTTTGGATAGGTTGAACTTGTGTTGGCTGGTTGATGTTTAGTGAAGACAGGAAGTCCAAAGCTTTGAATCAGTGACTTGAATCATGTACAGGAAACAGGAAATGATTGATGAAACCTTCAGAATAAAAGGAGGAGGAGGAAACTTCACATAATAAAAAAATAAAAGCTTGGGAAACAGATTTAACCCTTTATAGGACACTCATTGAAAGGAAGGGAGGAAGGAAGGAAGGAAGGAAGGAAGGAAGGAAGGAAGGGAAGGAAGGAGGGAGTAAGGAAAGGAAGGAAGGACAGAGGAAAGAAGGAAGGAAGGAAGGTAGGGGGGAGGAAAGAAAGAGAGAAGGAGGGAGGGAGGGAGGAAGGGAAGAAAGAAGGAAGGAAGGAAGGGAGAAGAAAGGGGGATGAGGAAGGAAAGAAGGAAGGGAGGAGAGAAGGAGGTAGGGAGGAAGAACAGATGGAAGTAAGGAAAGGAAGGAAGGAAGGACGGAGGAAGGAAAGAAGGAGGGAGGGAGGAAGGACAGATGGAAGGAAGGAAAGGAAGGAAGGACGGAGGAAATAAGGAACAAGGGAGGGAGAAAGGAAAAGAGGAAGGGACGAAAGAAGGCAGGGAGGAAGGAAAGGAAGGAAGGAAGGAAAGAAGGAAGGAAGGAAGGAAGGACGGAGGAAAGAAGGAAGGAAGGAAGGAAGGAAGGATATTTTGGGATATTTACAGAAGTTACCAAATATAATTATTTGCCCAATAAAGAGTTAAGAGACATTTTTATCAGTTTAACTTTTATTTAAATAAACATAATTAATATTTTCAGAGTAAAAGTTCTTCATATAAAAGATGAAATAATTAAAGTATGAAGAGTTGGAGCTAAGTTTAATTCATTTCTCTCTTTAATTAAATTTACATTTTACTGTAGGAAGTAAAATACCCGAGCGTTGAGTTGAGACGTCTGACTCACGTTGGCGTGTTCGTGCACGTGTCGCCTCGGCAACGTGCACGTGTCGCCTCGGCAACGTGCACGTTGTAGTCACCAGATTATGTTTAGCAGAAACCAGATTCACCCAAAAACCCCCCCGATGATCTACTTCCTGTCTGCAGCTGATTCCTCACAGTAACACTGATGATGGCTTTTTATTGGCTGTAAAAAAAACCTTAATTATCCCTTAAATACAAAAAACACCTTAAATCTGAGTCTATGTGAAGAAAACCCTTAAAAAAACCTTAACTCCAGAAACCCTTAATTATCCCTTAAATACAACAAACCCCTTAAATCTGAGTCAATGTGTGAAGAAAACCCCTTAACTCCAAAAACCCTTAATTAACCCTTAAATACAACAAACACCTTAAATCTGATTCAATGCGTTAAGAAACCCCCTTAACTCCAGAAACCCTTAATTATCCCTTAAACTCAACAAACACCTTAAATCTGAGACTATGTGGGAAGAAAACCCTTAAAAAAACCCTTAACTCCAAAAACCCTTAATTATCTAATGAAGTCAGTTTTAAGGTGATACTGAAATACATTTAACCCTTTATTGGGTAAATAATTATATTTGGTAACTTCTGTAAATATCCCAAAATATCCTTCCTTCCTTCCTTCCTTCCTTCCTTCCTTTCCTTCCTCCCTGCCTTCTTTCTTCCCTTCCTCTTTTCCTTTCTCCCTCCCTCGTTCCTCATTTCCTCCGTCCTTCCTTCCTTTCTCTCCTCCCTCCGTCCTTCCTTCCATCTGTTCTTCCTCCCTCCCTCCTTCTCATTTTCTTTCCTCCCCCTTACCTTCCTTCCTTCCTTTCCTTCCTCCCTCCTTCCATCCTTCCTCCTTCCATCCTTTCTTCCTTCCTTCCTCCCTCCCATCCTTCCTCCCTCCCTCCCTCCTTCCTTCCTTCCTTCCTTCCTCCCTTCCTTTCAATGAGCGTCCTATAAAGGGTTAAGGTGGAATTAATGTTCAGGTTAGAGTTTAACATTTAATAGAATAAACTTTAATTTAAATTTAAAGGGTTAATGTAGAACAGCTGATATTTGGGGTTAAATGTTGGATAAAGATGAGTATAGATATTAAAGTAGATTATCTCTGCAGGTTGTTTTAAAGTTGGAAAAAACCCCTTAAAACAACCCAAATGAAGTCAGTTTTAAGGTGGAACCCTTAAAAAAGGCATTATACTGAAATACATTTAAGGTGGAATTAAGGTGAGAAACTTTTTCAGGTACAAATTAATAATAATAATAATAAAATAAAATAATAATAAAAATAAAATAATAATAAAATAATATAATAAAATAGTAATAGTAATAGTAATAAAATAAATATAATAATAAAAATAATAATAATAAAAATAAAATAAAATTATAAAAATGATGATAAAAATAATAATATAATAAAATAGTAATAATAATAATAATAATAATATAATAATAATAATGCATTTTAATAATATTTTAAGGGATTTTTAATCATTTTAGTTTCTATTCTGTTACGGCAGCTTAAACACAATAAATAATATAAATAATATAAATAATATAAATAATATAAATGATATAAATAGAAATAAAATGCATCATGTTGTAATCTGTGTGCACATTTTAATATCTGCTAATTATGTTTATTATTAACTGTATTATATATTCTACATTAATCAAACATTTATTAATAATGTGAATTATTGAGTCAGAATATGATCAGTGTGTAAAGAGTTTAACATTTAATAGTAAACTTTAATTTAAATTTAAAGGGTTAATTTTATTCAGCTGATATTTAAATGAACAGATTATTTATATTATTTATATTAAAGCAGATTAAAAACCTTCAATTCACCAAAAAGTATGAAAACTATTCCTGAACTTTCATCCTGATGGTTTTTAAGTAATAAAATAATAAATTAATAAATTAATAATATATTTAAGGTTAATTTTAAAGGGTTAATCCCCCTTATAATAACTTTCCCCTTAATCATTAATTTAAAGTATTTCATCTTTTAGTTTCTTATTTCAGACTTAATGAGATTTAATGGGTTTTTATTCAGATAGACAGATGTGTTTCCTTCCTTCCTTCCTTCCTTCCTTCCTTACTTCCCTCCTTCCTTCCTTCCTTCCTTCCTTCCTTCCATTTGTCCTTCCTCCCTTCCTTCCATCTTTACTTCCTGTCTTTTTTCCTTCCTTCCATTTGAATGGAAACTTTACAAAGTAAAAGCTTCATTATAGTGTTTTTTTTAGTTTCAGCTGATATTTGATTGTTTGAAGTTTCTTAAAGTTCCCTGAAGCTTCCTAAAGTTTCCTAAAGTTCCCTGAAGCTTCCTAAAGTTTCCTAAAGTTCCCTGAAGCTTCCTAAAGTTTCCTAAAGTTCCCTAAAGTTTCCTAAAGTTTCCTAAAGTTCCCTAAAGTTTCCTAAAGTTTCCAGAAGTTTCCTTAGACACACAAATTAAACCATAGAAGGGTTCTGATTCAGTCCTTCCTCCCTTCCTTCCTTCCTCTCTCCCTCCCTTCCTTCATCCCTCCTTTCCTTCCTCCCTTCCTCCTTCCTTCCTTCCTTCCTTCCTCCCTCCCTCCCTCCTTTCCTTCCTTCTTCCCTCTCCTTCCCTTCCTTCCTCCCTTCCTTCCTTCCTTCCTTCCTTCCTCCCTCTCTCCCTCCCTCCTTTCCTTCCTTCTTCCTCCTTCTTCCCTCTCCTTCCCTTCCTTCCTCCCTTCCTTCCTCCCTTCCTTCCTCTCTCCCTCCCTTCCTTCATCCCTCCCTTCCTTCCTCTCTCCTTTCCTTCCTCCCTTCCTCCCTCCTTTCCTTCCTCCCTTCCTCCTTCCTTCCTTCCTTCCTTCTTCCCTCTCCTTCCCTTCCTTCCTCCCTTCCTTCCTTCCTCCCTCCCTCCCTCCTTTCCTCCCTTCCTTCCTTCTTTCCAGCTCATGTTAAACCCAGTTATCTCTTAGTTCAGGTTAGTGTTGGATGGAGACCAACCAGTTTCCTTCATGCTGCAGCACTGATGCAGATTGAATATGTTTCATACCACTATTACACTCGACTGATACTGTGTCTCTAAAGCTGCGGTTATTATTATATTAGATATATTATATTAAATTATATTATACTATATTATATTATTGATCATTACGGAAGAGGATTAAAAAAGTGAGTTCTGACTTTCTGAGCAAAAAGTCAGAACTCACTTTTTTAATCCTCTTCCGTAGATAAGAGCATATCAGCTGATTGGAAAACTAACATGTTGAATCACATCTCAGATATGTGAAAAAAAACTATATAATGAACACAAAATGACAAAATACACCAATACAAAACGTAATAAAGAAAGACTGAATAATAAATAGTATCAGAAATGCTGAGTTTGACATTTTTTATTATTTAAAACTGTCATAAAAAAGTGATTGTGATTCATTTTAATTTAAAATGTAAAATTGAATGGCTGAAAAAGGAAGGGAGGAAGGAAAGGAGGGAGGAAAAGGAAGGGAGGAAGGAAAGGAGGGAGGTAGGAAGGTAGGAGGGAGGGAGGAAAGAGGAAGGGAGGAAGGAAGGAAAGAAGGACAGAGGAAAGAAGGAAGGGAGGGAGGGAGGGAGGGAGGAAGAAAGGAAGGGAAGGAGGAAGGAAGGTAAGAGGGAGGGAGGAAAGAGAAAGGGAAAAGAAGGACAGAGGAAAGAAGGAAGGAAAGAAGGAAGGGAGGGAGGAAGGAAGGAAGGAAGGAAGAAGAGAGGGAGGGAGGAAGGAAGGAAAGGAGGGAGGAAGAAGGAAGGAGGGAGGGAGGAAAAGGAAGGGAGGAAGGAAGGAAAGAAGGACAGAGGAAAGAAGGAAGGGAGGGAGGGAGGGAGGGAGGGAGGGAGGAAGGGAAGGAGGAAGGAAGGTAAGAGGGAGGGAGGAAAGAGAAAGGGAAAAGAAGGACAGAGGAAAGAAGGAAGGAAAGAAGGGAGGGAGGAAGGAAGGAAGGAGGAAGGAAGAAGAAAGGGAGGGAGGAAGGAAGGAAAGGAGGGAGGAAGAAGGAAGGAAGGAAGGGAGGTAGGAGGGAGGGAGAAAGGAAAAGAGGAAGGTAACGGGGAGGAAAGAAAGAGAGATGGAAGGAAGGAAGGGAGGAAGGGAAGAAAAAAGGAACAGTGGAACCAGACGGGGCTCTATCTAAGCCACAGATCTCTCACTATATAAAAAGTGGCTGTGCTCTACCTGCTCAGCGACAAACAGCTGGAGATCATAGCGGAGCATTTAGCAGCGACCCCGCCCCCCCCCCCACCCCCCCACCCCCCCCCGCTGAGAGCCAATGCAGAGCTAACAGAGAGGTCAGGGGTCAAACAGGTGCTGAGAGTCCTGCAGAGGATCAGCTGCTGGTTTATCAGCCAGACCTGACGGAGCCTGCTGGAAATAGACCCTGAGCTGCTGCTGGGGGGGGGGGGGGGCTGCTGCTGGGGGGGGGGGGGGGGGGGGGCTGCTGCTGCTGCTGCTGGGCGGGGGGGGGGCTGCTGCTGGTGCTCTCCGGCCTTGTTGCGTGTCACTTGTGATGCATTCAGGTTCAGTTTTTGGATTGGACAAACGGTTTGTAAATGCCAGTCATTTAAAACTAAGTGGAAGGAAGCAAGGAAGGAAGGAAGGAAGGAAGGAAGGGAGGAAGGAAGGAAGGAAGGAACAGTATAAACAGATGGGGTCAGGAAGGTTAAAGGAATATAAAACTTGTGTCCAGTGATGATTTGAAACCCAAACATGATCTTTACATCGTTCTGCTGCTGCTGGGGGGGGGGGGGGGGGCTTGCTGCTGCTGGGGGGGGGGGAGGGGGGGGGCTGCTTGCTGCTGCTGGGGTGGGGGGGGGGGGGGGGCTGCTGCTGCTGGGGGGGGGGGGGGGGGGCTGCTGCTGCTGCTTTATCACCGCCACAGTCTCAGCTGTCAAAGAGAGAAAACAAGAAAACACAGCAGAACATCCTTCCCTCCCTCCCTCCCTCCTTCCCTCCTTCTTCCTCCCTCCTTCTCTTTCCTCCATCCCCCTTCTTCCTTCCTCCCTTCTTTAGTCCTTCCCTTCTTTCCTTCCTT
>NC_070588.1:1221670-1274170 GCF_027409825.1 Scomber japonicus | reverse complement strand
CACATATTGAAGTATTTGTGGCTGACAACAGTCTGCATAACTCTTTGAATACATAACTCCGTACCGTACCGTCTTCTTCCGCTTATCCGGGGTCGGGTCTCGGGGGCAGCAGCCTAAGCAGGAAGCCCAGACTTCCCTCTCCACAGCCACTTCATCCAGCTCTTTCCGTGGCATCCCGAGGCGTTCCCAGGCCAGCCGAGAGACATAGTCTCTCCAGCGTGTCCTGGGTCTCCTACCGGTGGGACGGGCCCTGAACACCTCACCAGGGAGGCGTCCGGGAGGCATCCTGATTAGATGCCCGAGCCTCCTCATCTGGCTCCTCTCAACGCGGAGGAGCAGCGGGTCTACTCCGAGCTCCTCCCGGCTGACTGAGCTTCTCACCCTATCTCTAAGGGGCCCAGCCAGCCTACGGAGGAAGCTCATTTCGGCCGCTTGTACCCGCCATCTTGTTCTTTGGGTCACGACCCAAAGCTCATGACCAGAGGTGAGGGTAGGAACCAAGATCGACTGGTAAATCCAGAGCTTCGCCTTTCGGCTCAGCTCTCTCTTCACCACGACGGATCTGTGCAGAGTCTGTGCTGTCGATCTCACGCTCCATCCTTCCCTCACTCGTGAACAAGACCCCGAGGTACTTGAACTCCTCCACTTGGGGCAGGATCTCATCCCTGACGGTCTGATGAAGCCAACAGGACCACATCATCCGCAAAAAGCAGTGACCCAATCCTGAGGTCACCAAACCAGACCCCCTCCACACCCTGGCTGCGCCTAAAAATCCTGTCCATAAAGATTATGAACAGGATCGGTGACAAAGGGCAGCCCTGGCGGAGTCCAACCCCCACCGGAAACAAGTCTGACTTATTACCAGCAATGCGGACCAAGCTCTGACACCGGTCATACAGGGAACGGACGGCCCGTATCAGGGCGTCCGATACCCCGTACTCTCAGAGAACCCCCCACAGGATCCCCCGAGGGACACGGTCGAATGCCTTATCCAAGTCCACAAAGCACATGTGGACTGGTTGGGCAAACTCCCATGTACCCTCAAGGATCCTGCAGAGGGTATAGAACTGGTACGCAGTTCCACGGCCCGGACGAAAACCGCATTGCTCCACAACATCCAGGGCCTTGAGGAACTCGGGGCGGATCTCATCCACCCACGGGGGCCCTCCCACCGAGGAGCTTTTTGACCACCTCGGCGACCTCAGCCCCAGAGATAGGA
Organism: Scomber japonicus; assembly: GCF_027409825.1. Lineage (NCBI taxonomy): Eukaryota > Metazoa > Chordata > Actinopteri > Scombriformes > Scombridae > Scomber > Scomber japonicus. The sequence goes on along the minus strand of NC_070588.1, from coordinate 1,272,951 downwards.
GAGCCCACACCCGAGTCCCCAGGCCCTGCTTCCTTACCAGAAGGCGTGTCGGTGGGATTGAGGAGGTCTTCGAAGTATTCCTTCCACCGATCCACAACGTCCTGAGTCGAGGTCAGCAGCGTACCGTCCCCACCGTACACAGTGTTGACTGTGCACTGCTTCCCCCTCCTGAGATGCCGGATGGTGGTCCAGAACCTCTTCCAAGCCATCCGGAAGTCGTTCTCCATGGCCTTGCCGAACTCCTCCCATGTCCGGGTTTTTGCCTCAGTGACCGCCACAGCTGCACTCCGCTTGGCCTGCCGGTACCTGCCTGCTTCCTCCGGAGTCCCACAGGCTAATAAGGTCCTATAGGACTCCTTCTTCAGCTTGATGGCATCCCTCACCGCTGGTAAAGCAGGGTATGCATTAGGGCGTGGCTACGTCGTGATTGACAGGTTGATTGACCAATGTCCTCGAGATCCAGCCCTCGCGACCATTGCAACCTCCTCGTTCTGCCGTTGGTGCCGCCCATGCCCCCGCCCATACTTAATTATTACTACTTCTTCTAATTATGTATTTTGGAGACTGTTACTAAGCTTCAACACGAGTAGAAATGTGCTTGTTTAAACTTTTTAACATACTTTATATGTTTAAAGTTGTAATTTAAATATCAAAAAATATACTTATTTTTCACTCTATTCTATAAATGTGTATTTTCCCTTCAGAAGATGGAGGCCAGTTCCCAGGTCACCACAATGATGACTCACCACGTTGAAGGTGGGATGATGACTCGCCACGTTGAAGGCGGGATGATGACTCAGCACATTGAAGGCGGGATGAGGACACAGCACATGGAAGGCGGGATGAGGACTCGCCACGTTGAAGGCGGGATGATGACTCAACACATGGAAGGCGGGATGAGGACTCGCCATGTTGAAGGCGGGATGATGACTCAACACATTGAAGGTGGGATGATGACTCAACACCTTGAAGGCGGGATGAGGACACAGCACCTTGAAGGCGGGATGAGGACACAGCACGTTGAAGGCGGGATGAGGACTCAGCACGTTGAAAGCGGGATGAGGACTCAGCACGTTGAAAGCGGGATGAGGACTCAGCACGTTGAAGGTGGGATGATGACTCAGCACGTTGAAGGCGGGATGATGACTCAGCACGTTGAAGGCGGGATGATGACTCAGCGTTTGGCTCATAAAACGCCGCCACGTGTTCCCCCAAAGCCGACCTCAAAGTCCCCACCGTCCTTCGTTTCCAAAATGATGGGACGCCAGCAGTCACCTTCACCTGTCAGACACGTGAAAGGGCCGACGCCGACGCCTGTCAGGTACGACTCAGGGCTTCAATGCCTCGAGGATTAAATAAAGAATGGGGTGAAAACTATCTACAGTTTAGATTTCCTCAAAGCAGCAGAGCAAGATAACGATCCATGACTGTTAACCTTCCTGTCGTCCTACCGGGTCAATTTGACCCCGTCTGTTTTGACTGTTCCTTCCTTCCTTCCTTCCTTCCTTCCTTCCTTCCTTCTTTCCTTCCTTCATCCCCTCCTTGCTTTCTTCCTCCCTCTCTTCCTTCCTTCTTCCTTCCTCCTTTCCTCTCTTCCTTCCTTCTCCCTTCCTTCCTTCTTCCTCCCTCCCTTCCTTCCTTCTTCCTCTCTTCCTCCCTTCCTCCCTTCCTTCCTTGACTCCAGGACAACAGGAGGGTTAAATGAGTAATTTAAGACTCATCATGACTGACTTGGAATATATTAATTAATAATAATAATGAAGTTAGCGTGTCATAGAAGCAAGATACTAAATGCAAGAAAAGAAAATGGCTACCAAATATGGATATTGAGATAAGTTTAGATTTTAGAGATGGGAAAGAATAAACAGTTTTTGGTGCTGTATCTAATCTAATCTAATCATATCTTGTATTTACTGTCGTCCACAGACCCATTTCTCCCTCCAGCAGACTGTCTGTCTCTCCCATCAGACCCGTCAAGTCTCCCGTCATGATCAGGAAACGGGTGAGAACATTTACATCAGCTGTTCAAGTCCAGTCAGTTTAGTTAGTGCCACGGGTGCAGCGCGTAACTCCTCCCGCAGCTTTGAGAAAACCCCAACAATATATACATCAAAACGTGCGGCTCGATCGGGGGAGGGGTGCTATGACTATTGGTGTTGAAATTCCAATTTTTCCCAAAGTTATTCCCAAAAAAACCGGGAGATTTCTCCATTGGAAAGGAATGGGAATTTTTTGAAAATCCCACAAAAATTCACCTTTTTTCAGAGTCACCTAGCTCTCTCATACGTGCACGTAGAAACGTGATTCAAAGTTTAAAACGGAGGAAAACTTGTGCTCTCTCCAATACACCAAATTATTTTCACATAACATGTAAACTTTTCAAACTATGAGCAGTCAAACTAGGAGTGGAAATCACTTTTTCTTCAAAGTTAGAGTGGAAGCGGCAGTTAGCTTGAGTGTGAGAAGTAGTAAAAAATAACCTTAATTTTTATTTTTAACTCGAGCTCACGGCCAAACCGTAAAAAGGAGACAAATAATTTTTTGTCAAAATGTAGACATAGGTGTTGGGGTTCATAAAATATGACGTTGACAGACGGGGTCCGCACAAAATTTAAACGGGGGGGGGCGAGACCAGCAGCAATCCCTGTCTCGCTCCCCATTGACTCTAATGTAATCGTCTTCTTTTTTTCAAAAGAATCTCACTCTGTGTTCACACTGAGCTTACTCGCTCATTTTAAGGAATATGTGAATAAAATAAACACTGTCAGAATCTGCCGGCTTCTGTGTCTCTCACGGTGTTTTCGGTTTTTGGACAGGAGTTACGGTTTTCTCACAGTTTGTAATTGTTCAGGACCTTGTCAGAAGCCAAATTCTGGGGGCATCTTGAGAATTTCCAAGCAGATTCTCACATCGCCGTAGCAACCGTAGGGCCTTAGCTGCCCTTAGCAACCGTAGGGCCTTAGCAACCTGTTGCTGGGCAGAAACTGAGCTACCTTATTGTGATTGGCTAATTCCTGTCTGTCTGTTTTGCCAGTTAACTGAGCCATAATGAATGTAATATTAGTAGTTTACCTTAATGAATGTAATATCATTAGTTTACCGTAATGAATGTAATATCAGTAGTTTGTAGTATTAGTAGACCCTTGTAATGTATTGGTCATTAACATGGTGCTTTCCTGTGCAGGTGTCTGCCTCTCCGGAGGTCCTGCCACCATGGAAGCAGGGAGACTATGTGGCTGAGTCCAGCTACACCAGTGTGAGCAGCATGACCAGTGTGAGCAGCGCCTCCCAGGTCCACATGGAGAAACACTGGGAGCAGCAGGTCAGCGCCACCACAGAGGTGAGGATGATGATGATGGAGTCGCTCCTGCTGCCTTCATCTGCATGCACACTGAACAAAAACATACAGTTTCATTTAGCCTTCCTGTCGTCCTCACGGGTCACATTGACCCCGTCTGTTTTGACGGTTCCTTCCTTCCTTCCTTCCTTCTTTCCGTTTGTTCTTCCTCCCTTCCTTCCTTCCGTCTATCTTTCCGCCTGTCCTTCCTTCCTTCTTTCCTTCCTTCCTCCCTCCTTTCCGTCTTTTTTCCTCCCTTCCTTCTTTCCTTCCTTCTTTCCTTCCTTCCTCCCTTCCTCTTTTTCTTCCTCCCTCCCTCCCTCCTTTGCTTCCTCCCTTCCATCTTTCCTTCCTTCTTTCCTCCCTCCCTCCCTCCCTTCCGTCTTTCTTCCTCTCTTCCTCCCTTCCATTTTTCCTTCCTTCCTTCTTCCTCCCTCCCTCCCTCCCTCCTTTCCGTCCTTCTTCCACCCTTCCTTCCTTCCTTCTTCCTCTCTTCCTCCCTTCCATCTTTCCTCCCTCCCTCCCTCCCTCCTTTTCTTCCTTTCCTTCCTCCCTTCCTTCCTTGACTCGAGGACAACAGGAGGGTTAAGTGCATCTAAATATTTAAGGCCGCTCAAACAGTAGTGAAGTGAACCGATGTGTTGGCCGAGCTGCTTGAGTGTTGGATGTGTAGTGATGTCATGATGTGATGATGTCATGATGTGATGATGTCATGATGTGGGTGCATTAGGGCGAGCATGTTTCCCAGGAAGATAAGAGCGTGGCGGTGGATCAGGCTCGTAGCTGGCGCCTGTCTGAAGCCGCTGTGTCTGCAGAGAAGGTAGATCTCCACCTGCTGCTACCTTCCTTCCTTCCTTCCTTCCTTCCTTCCTTCCTATTATCACTCCACCTGCTGCTACCTTCCTTCCTTCCTTCCTTCCTTCCTATTATCACTCCACCTGCTGCTACCTTCCTTCCTTCCTTCCTTCCTTCCTTCCTTCCTATTATCACTCCACCTGCTGCTACCTTCCTTCCTTCCTTCCTTCCTTCCTTCCTTCCTGCTATCACTCCACCTGCTGCTACCTTCCTTCCTTCCTTCCTTCCTTCCTTCCTTCCTTCCTTCCTTCCTATTATCACTCCACCTGCTGCTACCTTCCTTCCTTCCTTCCTTCCTTCCTTCCTGCTATCACTCCACCTGCTGCTACCTTCCTTCCTTCCTTCCTACTATCACTCCACCTGCTGCCACCTTCCTTCCTTCCTTCTTTCCTTCCTTTCTACTATCACTCTACCTGCTGCTACCTTCCTTCCTTCCTTCCTTCCTTCCTTCCTTCCTTCCTACTATCACTCCACCTGCTGCTACCTTCCTTCCTTCCTGCTATCACTCCACCTGCTGCTACCTTCCTTCCTTCCTTCCTTCCTACTATCACTCCACCTGCTGCCACCTTCCTTCCTTCCTTCCTGCTATCACTCCACCTACTGCTACCTTCCTACCTTCCTTCCTTCCTTCCTTCCTTCCTTCCTTCCTTCCAACAGCCTATAGTAGTTAATAGTCTGGATAGATACGAGCTCTTCTTCACATGTTCTGCTCTGTATCACTTCCTCTCTTATCAGTGTTTAAGCTGCATGCTGCATGGCTTCATACAGTCTGTGATGACGATGATGATGATGATGATGATGATGATGATGATGATGATGATGATGATGATGATGATGTATACATAAACTCTTTGGAGCTTTTGGGTGGAGTATTTTCCTCCAGCTTGTGTACAGTGGATGGCTTGTTGTGTGTCCAGGAGGAGGGAGGGATAAAGGCGGAGGCGGTTGCCACAGTGGTGGCCGCCGTTGATCTAGCTCGGGTCCGTCAGCCCGTTCATGCTGAAGGCGTTCAGGCTGAAGAGGAAGAGACCGGAGAGGCCGAGACCCTGAAGAGAGCTGCAACTACTGCAGAGAGGCATGTTGTTGAAATGAAAATGCTTCCTGCTGAACCCCAAGCTGCTGCGTCTGTGACCTCAGAGCAGCACAGAGTCTCCAAGGCCTCCCAGGTCTCCAAGGCCTCCCAGATCTCCCAGGTCTCCCAGGTCTCCCAGGTCTCCAAGGTCTCCCAGGTCCCCAAGGTCTCCCAGGTCCCCCAAGTCCCCCAGGTCTGAGGACTTTACTGAATTCTTATTGAGAAGATATGAGCTCTGATAATATCTCGCTTTCTTAATGACGTCATAAACTCTGTTGGTCACTTCAGATTCAGAGAGCAACAGAAATCTCCTCCCATGTGGAAACTGGTGTCACCTCTTCCTCTTCCCCAGTAGTTCCACATTTCACAGTTTCTAAAGTTTCCGTTCCTAAACCTGAACCTAGACACGAGGTAAGGAGAGGAGCCGCCGTCGCCTCCACCACCACCCCCCCCCCCCCCCCCTCAAAAAAACAAAACAAAAAACCAACCTCCATCATTTCATCTTTAACACCAGCCATCTTAACGCACAGCCTCCACCCTGGTGTTATGTGGTGTGGTGCACTTTCAACTCTTTCTCACAGAATCACACTCATCCTAAAAATCCCTCTTGTAAAGGCTTCCACAGCATCACGGCCGTTACCATGACGACGACAGCGACACACAAACACAATCTCTCATATCGTAGTGATTGTCGTTATTTTTTACGAAGAAGAAGAAGAAGAAGCGTTTCAGTCAGTGTAGTGGTGAGAGATCTGTGGCTGAGATAGACCCCGACTGGTTCCACTGTTCCTTCTTTCCTCCCTTCCTTCCTTCCTTCCTTCCTTCCATCTGTCCTTCCTCCCTCCTTCTCTCTTTGTTTCCTCCCCATTACCTTCCTCTTTTCGTTCCTTCCTCCCTCCTACCTTCCTTCCTTCCTCCCTTCTTTCTTTCCTCCCCATTACCTTCTTTCTTTCCTTCCTTCCTTCCTCCCTCCTACCTCCCTCCCTCCCTCCCTCCCTCCTTCCTCCCTTCCTCTTTCCTCCTTTCCTGCCTCCCTCCTACCTTCCTACCTCCCTCCTTTCCTTCCTCCCTCCCTCCCTTCGTTCCTTCTTCCTCCCTCCTTTCCTTCCTTCCTCCCTCCCTCCCTTCCTTCTTCCTTCCTTCCTTCCCTTCCTTCCTTCTTTCCTCCTTTCCTACCTTCCTACCTCCCTCCTTTCCTTCCTTCCTTCTTCCTTCCTTCCTCCCTGTCTTCCTTCTTTCCTCTGTCCTTCTTCCCTCCCTTCCCCCCCCTTCCTCTTTCCTCCCTCCCTCCTACCTTCCTTCCTTCTTCTTCCTTCCTTCCTTCCTCCCTCCCTTCCTTGACTCAGTCAGTAATTGCAGGTCTTTAATTGAACACAAATGTTAGTCTAGCTGAGTAAAATGTTACATTATTTACATCATGCAGAATCGTCCTATGTCAAATTTCAATATTCAGGAGTAGAGCATAGCTCAGTGGGTAGAGCTCCTCGCTGCAGGCGACCCCGGTTCGAATCCCGCACCGAGCGGTCCTATCCTGCATGTCATTCCCCCCTCTCTGCCTCCAGTTTCCTGTCTCTCTCTACTAATCTATACAATAAAGGCAAAAAAGCCCAAAAAATATACTTAAAAAAAAAATAAAAAAAATTCAATATTCAGGCTAATATCAAATTGTTTTGTTTGGGACTGAAACTCGTTGCATTGCGTCTCCACTAGTAACGTTAAAATCGATCTCTGTCACCTATAAATTGAGTCACAGCTGTGGTTGACTCTAACTCAGGGGGGTCAAACATGCGGCCCGTGGGCCAGAACCGGCACGCCGAGAGGTCCAATCCGGCCCAGTTTCCTTCTTCCTCTTTTCCTTCCTTCCGTCTGTACTTCCTTCCTTCCTCCCTTCCATCCATCTACCCTTCTTCCCTTCCTTCCTTCCTTCCTTCTTCCCTCCTGTCCTTACTTCCTTCCATCTACCCTTCTTCCCTTCCTTCCTTCCATCCATCTACACTTCTTTTCCTTCCTTACTTCCATCTACCCTTCTTCCCTTCCTTCCTTCCATCCATCTACCCTTCTTTTCCTTCCTTCCTTCTTTCCATCTACCCTTCCGTCCTTCCTTCCTTCCTTCCTTCCTTCCCATCTGGTCTTCTTTTCCTTCCTTCCATCTACCCTTCTTTTCCTTCCTTCCTTCCTTCATTCTTTTCCTTCTCCTCCTTCTTTCCTTCCTTCCTTCCCATCATGTCGTCTTTTCCTTCCTTCCTTCCTTCCTTCCTTCCTTCCTTTTAATGACCCGGCCCACATGAGATCAAATATGCGGCCCTTGAATGAAGATGAGTTTGACTCCTCTGCTCTAGCTGAATTAGTTGTCATGCTGTGGAAACCTGCTCATTCAAACATTTACTATGGACAGTCCATCCCCACTAAGATCCACTCCTCCTCCACTTCCTCCTCCATCTCCTCCTTCTCCTTCTCCTCCTACGAATCCTCGGGACTTTTGGAAGCTGTGTTTGGTTTTGTTTTGGATGGTTAACGCTGTTCTCATTGGTCCGGCCAGGTGTCCATCTCCGGCTCTGCTATCGCCGCTCTGCACAAAGACTTATCGTCCACTTCCACTCACAGAAAAATCATCAAGCCCGTCAAGTCTCCCAGTCCGTCTCGCAGAGCCACACCAGCACCACCAGCAGCACCAGCAGCACCAACACCGGAGCCGCTCCCACCGCCCTTTAGAGACTCCAGATATCAGAGTCAGTTTGAGTTACGGGCGAGTGAGGAGGAGTTTGAGGACTGGGAGCCTCAGGTTGGTCCGCTGCTTCCCCCCAAAAAAAACCATTCCTCCCAGTTTAACCCGTCTGCTGCTGCGTTCCCCTTCTTCACCGCAAAAGCAGCAGCCGCCAAAATCTCACGCTGCATCTCCTTCATCTGCCTCATGAAGAATCCCTCTCTTCCTCTTATCCTCTTATCCTCTTATCCTCTTCCTGTCTCTTCCCTCATGTCATCTCTGCAGGTTTTTTTTTATCTGTTCTAACCGGCTTCCTCTCGTCCATCCTCACTGAGCTCTCCGCTGTCATGGTTTGATAGTGATGATGATGATGATGATGATGATGATGGTCTGACTTGTTGTTTGATGTTTTGTCTCAGGAGGCAGCTGCAGTGGCCACAGTCACCGTTCAGGAGCCGGTTGTTCCTCCTGCTCTGATTGCTGTGAGTACTTTTCCTCTCTCCACTTCCTGTTTCCTTCCTTTTTAAGAGACTACTGATGATGAGCTACCTGGGTTTCCAAAACTGAAAATGTAAAGTGTCTGTTCAGATAGATGGATGGATGGATGGATGGATAGATAGATGGATAGATGGAGGAGGAAACGATTTTTAATAATAATGAGATAGCGCTCAATAAGAAAGGTTTTATTTTGAAAAGCTCAGACAGGAAGCCACCACAGCTCCATCTGTCCTTCCTTCCATCCTTCCTTCCTTCCTCTCTCCCTCCCTTCCTGCCTTTCCTCCCTCCCTTCCTCTTTTCCTTCCTTCCCTTCCTCCCTTCCTCTTTTCCTTGCTTCATTCCTCCCTCCCTCCCTCCCTTCATTCCTTCCTTCCTCCTTTCCTATTTTAGACCCATCTCCCTCCCTTTTTGTCTTGTCTACCCGTAATTTACAGCCCCAACTTTGTTTGTTAATAATAATGAGATAGAGCTCAATAACAAAGGTTTTATTTTGAAAAGCTCAGACAGGAAGTGGTTGTAGCTCCGTTAGTTTGACAGAAGCTGAAACACAGTGAAATGTTTTAAGTTTCCAGCCTGCGTCAGACGATGCTGAGTTTACTCACTCATTATTAAAAACTAGGAAGTCACCGCTTTTATTTTGAAAAATACCGTGATATACATTTTTGGTCATACCGCCCAGCACTAAGAATAACTTTATTTCCAACAGAGTTCACTGTCACTGTTATCTCGTATCATTTTATGTACTTAATGCTATAATATTGCACATATGATAGAGCTTTATTCTGACGGTGCGACTGCTTCCTGTTCAGGGCCTGATGAATGTGACGGTGACTGAAGGCGAGTCTGCCACCCTTGAGTGCCAGATCAGCGGCCATCCTGCTCCCGTCATCATGTGGTTCAGAGAAGATTACAAGATCGAGAGTTCTATCGACTTCCAGATCACCTACGAGAGCGGATTCGCCCGGATGGTGATCCGCGAAGCGTTCGCCGAAGACAGCGGCCGCTTCACCTGCACCGCCACCAGCGAGGCGGGAACCGTCAGCACCTCCTGCTACCTGCTCGTCAAAGGTAACGAGCTGAAGGACACAAGGACACGACTTCTGAGTTACACTAAAGACAAAAGGGATCCTGGGTGACTTTAACCCTCCTGTTGTCCTCGTGTCAAGGAAGGAAGGGAGGGAGGAAGAAGGAAGGAAAGGAGGGAGGGAGGGAGGGAGGGAGGGAGGGAGAAAGGAAGAAAGGAAAGGAAGGGAGGAAGAAGGTAAGGAAGGGAGGGAGGAAAGGAGGGAGGAAGTGAGGAAGGAAGAAGGACGGAAAGGAGGAAGGGAGGAAGAAGGAAAGGAAGGAAGGGAGAAAGTAAGGAGGAAGGAAAGGAGGGAAGGAGGAAGGAAGGAAGGAGGAAGGAAAGGAGGGAGGGAGGAAGGAAGGAAGGAAAGGAGGGAGGGAGGGAGGGAGGGAGGGAGGGAGGAAGGAAGAAGGAAGGAAAGGAGGGAGGAGGAAGGAAGGAAAGGAAGGGAAGAAGTGAGGAAGGAAGAAGGAAAGAAAGGAGGGAGGAAGAAGGAAAGGAAGGGAGGAAAGAAAGAAGGAAGGAAAGGAGGGAGGAAGGAAGGAAGGACATGAGGAGGAAAGAAGGAAGGAAGTGAGGAAGGAAAAAGGAAGGAAAGGAAGGAAGGAGGGAGGAAAGAAAAAAGGAGGGGAGGGAAGGGAAGAAGGTAATGGGAAGGAAAGAAAGAGAGAAGGAGGGAGGAAGGACATACGGAAGGAAGGAAGGAAAGAAGGAACAGTCAAAACAGACGGGGTCAGTTTGACCCGTGAGGTCGACAGGAAGTTTAAATAATAGAGAATCTGAAATGTCCCAGACACGGTTAGATCTGATACCTGATCGCCAAAATAAAAGCATTATAAAATTATTGCGCAATCTTTGGCCTTAAGCAGCATTGTTTAAGAGTTTGATGGTAAACCGGTTGAGTTTGCAGTTAGGGGCCGAGGGCAGGAGCTCATATTATGGATGGCTCAGTCACTATCCTCTGGGCTTTGTTCATATATAGACTGCAGAGGTCTGATAGTCACTTCCTCCTATCATCAGCTTCCTGGGTTTAGTTTTCAGCGTTGCAGTCAGGTTGTGATACCAGGCTGACCTCTCATATCGGACCTGGTTAAATATAGTAGCAGGTCAGAGTGAGTACATGACTTTGGCCACTAGAGGAAGGAAGGAAGGAAAGGAGGAGGAAGTGAGGAAGGAGGAAGGAAGGAAAGGAGGGAGGGAGGGAGGAAGGAAGGAAGGAAGGAAGGGAGGAAGAAGGAAAGGAAGAAGGAAAGGAAGGGAGGAAGAAGAAAGGAAGGGAAGAAGGAAGGAGGGAGGAAGTGAGGAAGGAAGAAGGAAGGAAAGGAGGGAGGGAGGGAGGGAGGGAGGAAGAAAGAAAGGAGGGGAGGGAAGGGAGGAAGGTAATAGCAAGGAAAGAAAGAGAGAAGGAAGGAGGGAGGAAGGGCAGATGGAAGGAAAGGAGGAAGGAACAGTGAACAGTGATTTGTGAAGTGAAGTACATGACGTTGGCCACTAGATGGCGGCAATGTAACTTCAACACATCATTAATGCTGCTCTCATGCCGACCAATAAACATGATGACGTAATATAACTTTAATGTTCTCACTCAGTAAATGTTATTTCATTTATTCCCTTCCTTCTTTCCTCACTTCCTTCTTTCCTTCCTCCCTCCTTACTCCTTTCCTTCCTTCTTCCCTTCCTTCCTTCCCTCTTTCTTTGCTCCCTCCTCCTTCCATACTTCTTTCCTCGCTTCGTTCCTTCTCTCCTTCCTTCCACCTTCCTTACTTCCTTACTCCTTCCTTCCTCCCTTCAATCCTTCTCTCCTTACTTCCTTCCTTCCTTCCTACCTTCCTTACTTCCTTCCTCCTTTCCTTCCTTCCTTCCTTCCTTCCTCCCTCCCTCTTTCTTTAATTTTTCCTTCCCTTCCTTCCCTCTTTCTTTGCTCCCTTCCTTCTCTCCTTACTTCCTTCCTCCTTTCCTTCCTCTCTTCCTTCTTTCCTTCCTTCCTCCCTTCCTACCTTCCTTCCTTCCACCTTTCCTTCCTCACTTCCTTCTCTCCTTCCTTCCTTCCTCCCTTCCTTCTCTCCTTCCTTCCTTCCTCTTTTCCTCCCTCCCTTCCTTCTCTCCTTACTTCCTTCCTCCTTTCCTCCCTCCCTTTCTTCCTTCCTCCCTTCCTTCTCTCCTTCCTTCCTTCCTCTTTTCCTCCCTCCCTTCTTTCTCTCCTTACTTCCTTCCCCCTTTCCTTCCTCCCTTCCTTCTCTCCTTACTTCCTTCCTCCCTTCTTTCCTTCCTTCCACCTTTCCTTCCTCTCTTCCTTTCTTCCTTCCTTCCTTCCTTCCTTCCTTCCTTCCTCCTTTCCTTCCTCACTTCCTTCCAACCTTCCTACCTTCCTTCCTTCTCTCCTTACTTCCTTCCTCCTTTCCTTCCTCCCTTCCTTCCTACCTCCTTTCCTTCCTCCCTTCCTTCCTACCTTCCTTCCTTCCTTCCTTCCTTCCTACCTTCCTAACTCTCTTCCTTCTCTCCTTCCTGCCTTCCTACATTCTTTCCTCTCTTCCTTTTCTCCTTCCTTCCTTCCTCCTTTCCTTCCTCCTTTCCTTCCTTCCTTCCTTCCCCCTTTCCTTGTCCTCCCTCCCTTCCTTCCTCAGTGGGTAGGAGGGTTACAGCTGTTTCATGTTTGAACTCTTTCTCTCTCTCGTAGTATCAGAAGAGATCGAGAGCAGAGAGGAGACGACGACTGTCACTGAAATAGGAATCACAGAAGAGAAAAGGTGAGTTATAAAAATCAGACCCTTAAATCAGGGGTGTCAAACATGCGGCCCGTGGGCCAGATGTGGCCCGCCGAGGGGTGCGATCCGGCCCACTTGCCAATCCTGTATTCTTTTCCTTCCTTTCTTCATTCATTCGTTCCTTCCTTTCTTCCTTCCATCTGTCCTTCCTCCCTACCTTCCTTTTTTCCTTTCTTCGTTCCTTCCTTCCTCCTTACCTCCGACTGTCTGTCCTTCACCGTCTGTCCTTCCAACCTTCCTTCCTCCTTCCTTCCGACTGTCTGTCCTTCCTCCTTCCCTTCCGACTGTCTGTCCTTCCTTCTTTTCTTCCTTCCGACTGTCTGTCCTTCCTCCTTCCCTTCCGACTGTCTGTCCTTCCTTCTTTTCTTCCTTCCGACTGTCTGTCCTTCACCGTCTGTCCTTTTCCTCCCTTACCTTCCTTCCTCCTTCCCTTCCGACTGTCTGTCTGTCCTTCACTGTCTGTCCTTCCAACCTTTCTTCCTCCTTCCTTTTTGCCTGTCTTTCCTTCCTTCCTTCCTTCCTTCCATCTTTTTAATGATCCGGCCCACATGAGATCAAATTGGTCTGTGTGTGGCCCTCGAACGAAAATGAGTTTGACACCTCTGCCTTAAATACTCCACACCAAGTTTACCCGTCTGCAGTGTGTGATCCAGCTGTCGTTTCCCCCCCCCCCCCCCCCCCCCCCCCTCAGTGTTGCCGTGGAGACAAAGGACCAGGTGATGATGGAGGTGAGCACAGGTGAGTCTGCTGCTCCCTTCTTCATCAGGAAGCCGACCATTTCAGAAGCTGGTGGAGGGAGGAAGTGTCATCTTCGACTGCCAGGTCGAGGAAACCCGAAACCACACGTCATCTGGAAGAAGAGTGGCGTGCCGCTCACTACCGGATACAGGTACCAGTCTCACATCACACACACACACACACACACACACACACACACACACACATCACACACACACATCACACACACACATCACACACACACATCACACACACACATCACACACACACACATCACACACACACACACACACACACACACACACACACACACACACACACACACACACACACACACACACACACACTCACATCACACACACACCACACACACACATCTCACACACACACACACACATCACACATCTCACATCACACACCACACACACACACACACACATCACACACATCACACACACACATCTCACATCACACACCACACACACACACACACACACACACACACACACACACACATCACACACACACACACATCTCACACACACACATCTCACATCACACACACACACACACACACACACACACACACACATCACACACATCACACATCTCACACACACACACATCACACACACACACACACATCACACACACACACACACACATCACACATCACACACACACACACACATCACACATCACACACACACAACACACATCACACATCACACACACACACACACACATCACACACACACACACACATCTCACACACACACACACACACACACACACACACACACACATCACACACACACACACACACACCACACACACACACACACACACACACACACACACACACACATCACACACACACACACACACATCACACATCACACATCACACATCTCACACGACTGCTGCTCGGAAGCCATCTTGAAAATTTCAGGTGCATGCTGGGAAAAATAAAAACACAGAATCTACTTATATGGGTGGAGCAGGGAGGTTGCTATGGTTACGAGGGCTGGATCTCGAGGACGTTGGTCAATCAACCTGTCAATCAGGAAGGAAGGAAGGAAGGGAGGAAGGAAGGAAGAAAGGAAGGGAGGAAGGAAAAGAAGACAGGAAGGAAGGAAGGAATGGAAGGAAGGAAGGAAGGAAGGAAGGAAGGAAAAGAAGACAGGAAGGAAGGAAGGAAGGAAGGAAGGAAGGAAGGAAGGAAGGGAGGAAAGAAAATAAGACAGGAAGGAAGGAAGGAAGGAAAAGAAGACAGGAAGGAAGGAAGGAAGGAAAATAAGACAGGAAGGAAGGAATGAACAACAGGAAGGAAAGAAGGAAGGAAAAGAAGACAGGAAGGAAGGAAGGAAGGAAAATAAGACAGGAAGGAAGGAATGAACAACAGGAAGGAAAGAAGGAAGGAAGGAAGGAAGGGAGGAAGGAAGGAATGAACGACAGGAAGGAAGGAAGGAAGGAAGGAAAAGAAGACAGGAAGGAAGGAATGAACGACAGGAAGGAAGGAAGGGAGGAAGGAAAGAAGACAGGAAGGAAAGACAGGAAGGAAGGAAGGAAGGAAGGGAGAAAGGAAAAGAAGACAGGAAGGAAAGATGGAAGGAAGGAAGCGCAGAGGTTGCTATGGTTACGAGGGCTGGATCTCGAGGACATTGGTCAATCAACCTGTCAATCAGGACGTAGCCACGCCCTAATGCATACCCTGCTTTATCGTCACATATAAAATCAGGGAGGCCAAAATGTCCCAAATGAACATCATACTGCATTGAAGAAGGCTTTAAACTAGCGATTGAGACCATAAACACATTTTGAAAACGTTTACTGAGGTTAGAAATCAAGTGAGAAGTTGGTGAATTCTCCATTGACTTGTATAGAGACGGTCGCCCCCTGGTGGCCTTTTGATAGAAGGCAGCTCTAAGTTACTTCCTGGTTGGACTGGAGCTCCCCGCCTGGTTAAATCCCTGCAGTGAGTTGATATTTTTACCCACCTCTAACTGTGGTTGTGTTTTTTGCCTTCAGATATAAAGTTGCTTACAATAAGGAGACGGGCGAGTGCCGGCTGGAGATCTCCATGACCTTCGCTGACGACGCTGGAGAATACTCCATCTTTGCTAAGAATCCTCAGGGAGAAGCTTCGGCCTCCGCCACCTTGCTGGAGGAAGGTATGTATCAATGCTAGAGCTGCGTGTTACCATACCAGTACCAATACCAGTACCACTACCAATACCAGTACCAATACCAGTACCAATACCAGTACCAATACCAGTACCAATACCAATACCAATACCAGTACCAATACCAGTACCAATACCAGTACCGCTACCAATACCAGTACCAATACCAGTACCGCTACCAATACCAGTACCACTACCAATACCAGTACCAATACCAGTACCGCTACCAATACCAGTACCACTACCAGTACCAATACCAGTACCAATACCAATACCAGTACCAATACCAATACCAGTACCACTACCAGTACCAATACCAGTACCAATACCAGTACCGCTACCAATACCAGTACCAATACCAGTACCGCTACCAATACCAGTACCACTACCAATACCAGTACCAGTACCAATACCAGTACCAATACCAGTACCGCTACCAATACCAGTACCATACCAGTACCGCTACCATACCAGTACCACTACCAGTACCAATACCAGTACCAATACCAGTACCGCTACCAATACCAGTACCACTACCACTACCAATAGGGCAGGGGTGCAGGCAGGCCACTTTCCTTCCTATGTTCTTTTCCTTCCTTCCATCTCTTCCTGACTCCTGCTCCAGACATGAAGAAGACAGGAAGGAAGGATGGAAGGAAGGAAAGAAAGAGAGGGAGGGAGGACAGAAGGAAGGAAGGAAGGACAGATGGAAGGAAGGAAGAAAGGGAGGGAGGAAGGAAGGCTGTAAGGAAGGAAAAGAAGACAGGAAGGAAAGATGGAAGGAATGAAGGAAGGAAAAAAGAAAGAAAGAAAGGGAAGGAGGACAGAAGGAAGGAAGGGAGGACAGATGGAAGGAAGAGAGGACAGATGGAAGGAAGGAAGGACAGATGGAAGGAAGGAAGGACAGATGGAAGGAAGGAAGAAAGGGTGTGAGGGAGGTAGGAAGGAAGGAATAGAAGACAGGAAGGAATGAAGGAAGGAAAAAAGAAAGAAAGAAAGGGAGGGAGAACAGAAGGAAGGAAAGGAGGAAAGAAGGAAGGAAGGGAGGACAGATGGAAGGAAGGAAGGGAGGACAGAAGGAAGGAAGGAAGGACAGATGGAAGGAAGGAAGGGAGGACAGATGGAAGGAAGGAAGGGAGGACAGAAGGAAGGAAGGAAGGACAGATGGAAGGAAGGAAGGACAGATGGAAGACATGTGAAAGGTTGAGGAAAGCTTTGTTGAACCCGTGTGTGTGTCTGTGTCTGTGTCTGTGTGTGTGTGTGTGTGTGTGTGTGTGTGTGTGTGTGTAGCAGCCTCTCACCATGTGTGTGTGTGTGTGTAGCAGCCTCTCATCATGTGTGTGTGTGTGTTACAGCCTCTCATCGTGTGTGTGTGTGTGTTACAGCCTCTCACCATGTGTGTGTGTGTGTGTGTGTGTGTAGCAGCCTCTCATCGTGTGTGTGTGTGTGTGTGTGTAGCAGCCTCTCACCATGTGTGTGTGTGTGTGTGTTACAGCCTCTCACCATGTGTGTGTGTGTGTGTGTGTGTGTGTGTGTGTGTGTGTGTTGCAGCCTCTCACCGTGTGTGTGTGTGTGTGTGTGTGTGTAGCAGCCTCTCACCATGTGTGTGTGTGTGTGTGTTACAGAGGAGTATGAGGCCCACATGAAGCAGCACGACGTGACGTATAAAACGGAAGTGACGACGACGGTGGTCCAGGAGCCGTCTGTGATCGTGAGTCAGTACGAGACGGAGCGGAGAGTCACCACGCCCATGAGCTTCGTCTCAGAGACCGTGAGTTCTACTTCCTACCTTCCTCCCTTCCTTCCTTCCTTTCCTTCTTTCCTCCCTTCCTTCCTACCTTCCTCCCTTCAGCAGAGGAGAGTCACCACGCCCATGAGCTTCGTCTCAGAGACTGTGAGTTCTACTTCCTGTTGACCCCGTCGGTTTGGACTGTTCCTTCCTTCCCCCCTTCTTTCCTTCCTACCTCCCTTACTTCCTCCCTTCTTCCCTTTCCTCCCTTCTTTCCTTTCCTAACTCCTACCTTCCTTCCGCCTTTCCTTCCTTCCTTCCTTCCTTCCTTCCTTCATTCCTCCCTCCCTCCCTTCCCTCCCTCTTTCTTTCCTTCCTCCCTTCCCTCCTCCCTTCCCCCCTTCCTTCCTTCCTTCATTCCTCCCTCCCTCCTACCTTCCCCCCTTCCTTCCTTCTTCCTTCCTTCCTTCCTTCCCTCCCTCCTACCTTCCCCCCTTCCTACCTCCTTTCCTTCCTACCTTCCTTCCTCCCATCTTTCCTTTTACCCTTCCTTCTACCTTCCTTCCGCCTTTCCTACCTTCCTCCCTTCCTTCTTTCCTCCCTCGCTCCTTCCTCCCTTCCTCCCTCCCTCCCTCCTTCCCTCCCTCCTTCCTTCCTTCCTTCCAATAGGAGTGTTAATACTAAACTAAATGTGTTTTTCAGGAGTTCCTGGTGTCAGCGTTTGAGGAGCGTATCATCCAGGAGGTGGAGCTCCGGATCATGAGGATCACCTACAGAGAGCTGGTGATGGAGGACGGCGAGCTCATCGTCACGGCAACAGAGATGGAGGCGGTGCAGCCGGCCTTCGAAACGCCCGTTAAAAACTACCGGATCATGGAGGGAACCGGCGTCACCTTCCACTGCAAGATGTCCGGAAACCCACTGCCAAAGGTCAGCTCCTTCCTTCCTTCCTTCCTTCCTTTCTTTTTTTCCTTCCTTCCTTCCTTCCTTCTGTCCTTTCTTCCTTCTTCCCTTTCTTTCTTTTTTTCCTTCCTTCCTTCTTCCCTTTCTTTCTTCCTTCCTTCCTTCCTTCTTCCCTTTCTTTCTTTCTTTCTTTCTTTCTCTTCCTTTCTTTCTTTCTTCCCTATCTTCCTTCCTTCCTTCCTTCTTTCCTTCCTTCCTTCCTTCCTTTCTTCCTTCCTTCCATCTGTCATTTCTTCCTTCCTTCCATCTGTCATTTCTTCCTTCCTTCCATCTGTCCTTCCTTCCTTCCTGTTTTCTTTCCTTCCTTCCTGTTTCCTTTTCCTTTCTTCCCTTCCTTCCTTTCTTTCCTTCCTTTCTTCCTTTCTTTCCTTCCTGTTTTCTTTTCCTTCCTTCCTGTTTCCTTTTCCTTTCTTCCTTCCTTCCCATACCGGAGGAAATCAGAAAGCTTTTTAAACCCTTAGTGTGACCTGTGTAGGAAGCAGGAAGTGTACTGTAATGACTTCCTGTTTCTGGCAGATTGCTTGGTTCAAAGATGGCCAGCGGATCCGACCCGGTGCTCATTACCAGGTGGAGGTTCTCCAGGACGGCCGAGCCAGCCTCCGCCTGCCGGTGGTTCTTCCAGAGGATGAAGGAGTCTACACCGCCTTCGCCACCAACATGAAGGGGAACGCCGTGAGCTCAGGGAAACTCTACATCGAACCGTCTGGAGCTGTGACGCCGCAGAGATTCACTCCTCAGCCCGCCATGCAGAGGATCAGGTGAGACTTCCTGTTCTGCTTCAAGGAAAGAAAGGAGTAGGGAGGGAGGGAGGGAGGGAGGGAGGGAGGAAAGGAGTATGGAGAGAAGGAAAGGAGGAAGGAAGGAATTTAGGAGAGAGGGAAGGAAGGGAAGGAATTTAGGAGAGAAGGAAGGAAAGAAAGGAGGAAAGAGGGAGGAAAGGAGGAAGGAAAGAAGGAAGGAAGGAAGGAAAGAAAGGAATAAGGAGGGAGGGAGGGAGGAAAGGAGGAAGGAAGGGAAGGAGTAAGGAGAATAGGAAGGAAGTAAGGAGAGAAGGAATGGAGGAAGGAAGGAATTTAGGAGAGAAGGAAAGGAGGAAGGAATTTAGGAGAGAAAGGAGGAAAGGAGGAAGGTAAGAAGGAAGGAAGGAAGGAAGAAAAGGGTTAGGGTTAGGAATAAGGAGGGAGGGAGGAGGAAAGGAGGGAGGAGGAAAGGAGGAAGGAAGGAAAGGAGTAAGGGAGGAGAATAGGAAGGAAGTAAGGAGAGAAAGAAGGAAAGGAAGGAAGGAAGGAAAGGAGTAGGGAGGGATAGAGGGAGGAAGGAAAGCAGTAAGGAAGGAAAGGAGGAAGGAGGGAGGGAGGTGAGACTTCATGTTCTGCTTCAAGAGCTTCAACACATGGTCGATGGCGGGGGGGGGGGGGGGGCAAACATGAGGCCCGTGGGCCAGAACCGGCCCGCCGAGGGGTCCACACCGGCCCACTTTCCTTCCTGTGTTCTTTTGCTTCCTTCCATGTGTCCTTCCTGTCTTCTTTTCCTTCCTTCCTTCCTTCCTTCCATCTGTCCTTCCTGTCTTCTTTTTCCTTCCTTCCTTCTTCCCTTTCTTTCTTTCTTTTTTCCATCTTTCCTTCCTTCCTTCCTGTCTTCTTTTCCTTCCTTCCTTCCTTCCTTTTTTTATTTCCTTCCTTCCTTCCTTCCTTCCTTCCTGTCTTCTTTTCCTTCCTTCCTTCCTTCTTCCCTTTCTTTCTTTCTTTTTTTCCATCTTTCCTTCCTTCCTTCCTGTCTTCTTTTCCTTCCTTCCTTCCTGTCTTCTTTTCCTTCCTTCCTTCCTTCCATCTTTCTTTCATACCTTCCTTCCTTCCTTCCTTCCATCTGTCCTTCCTGTCTTCTTTTCCTTCCTTCCTTCTTCCCTTTCTTTCTTTCTTTTTTCCATCTTTCCTTCCTTCCTTCCTGTCTTCTTTTCCTTCCTTCCTTCCTTCCTTTTTTTATTTCCTTCCTTCCTTCCTTCCTTCCTTCCTGTCTTCTTTTCCTTCCTTCCTTCCTTCTTCCCTTTCTTTCTTTCTTTTTTCCATCTTTCCTTCCTTCCTTCCTGTCTTCTTTTCCTTCCTTCCTTCCTGTCTTCTTTTCCTTCCTTCCTTCCTTCCATCTTTCTTTCCTACCTTTCTTCCCTCCTTCCTTTTTTTTGCCTGTCATTCCTTCCTTCCCTTCTTATTTCCTTTCTTCCTTCCTTCCATCTGTCCTTCCTACCTTTCTTCCCTCCTTCCTTTTTTTTGCCTGTCTTTCCTTCCTTCCCTTCTTATTTCCTTCCTTCCTTCCTTCTTTCCCTCCCTCCATCTTTTTAATGATCCGGCCCACATCAGATCAGATTGGTCTGTATGTGGCTCTTGAATGAAGATGAGTTTGACCCCCCTGCTCTACGCTATCTTGTAACTTAGCTGGTAAAATTGAGCCATGACATCATCATGACATCATCCTGCATGACATCATCCTGCTGTCTGCCGCTATGACATCATCCTGCTGTCTGCCGCTAGCTCACAGTCAGTCAGTCTGATGCTGAACCATCTCAAATCCGTTTCAGGTCCACATCTCCTCGCTCAGTGAGCCGCTCCCGCCGGTCGCTCTTCCAGCCGCTCCCCCCGCCCGCTCCCCCGCCCGCAGGACTGGACGATACGGACGAGGCTCAGCTGGAGAGACTCTACAAGCCCGTGTTCGTCCTCAAACCTTCTT
Organism: Scomber japonicus; assembly: GCF_027409825.1. Classification (NCBI taxonomy): domain Eukaryota; kingdom Metazoa; phylum Chordata; class Actinopteri; order Scombriformes; family Scombridae; genus Scomber; species Scomber japonicus. The sequence goes on along the minus strand of NC_070588.1, from coordinate 1,252,317 downwards.
CTATTAAATGCTCAGAGGGCCAGACTGCCAGATTCGACCTGAAGGTTGTCGGCAGACCGATGCCCGACACGTTCTGGTTCCACAACGGTAAAAAAATTAACCCTTTACTGGGCAAATCATTATATTTGGTAACTTCCTTCCTTCCTTCCTTCCTACTTTCCTTCCTTCCTTCCTTCCTTTCCTTCCTCCCTGCCTTCTTTCTTCCCTTTCTCTTTTCCCTTTCTCCCTCCCTCGTTCCTTATTTCCTCCGTCCTTCCTTCCTTCTATCTGTTCTTCCTCCCTCCCTCCTTCTCTCCTCCCTTCCTTCGTTCCTTCCTCCATCCCCCTTTCTTCTTCCTTCCTTCCTTCCTTCTTTCTTCCCTTCCTCCCTCCCTCCCTTCTTCTCTCTTTCTTTCCTCCCCCTACCTTCCTTCCTTCCTTCCTTCCTTCCTTCCTTCCTTCCTTCCTTCCTTCCTATCCTTCCTCCCTCCTTCCTTCCCTTCCTTCCTTCCTTCCATCCTTCCTTCCTTCCTTCCTCCCTCCCTTCCATCCTCCCTTCCTTCCTTTCAATGAGTGTCCTATAAAGGGTTAAGCTTCATGAAGTCTTTGATCTGTCTCTGCTTGTACCACCGCTGATTTAACCTCATGCATCTGTTTCCTGTTTCCTGTTTCCTGTTTCCTGTTTCCTGTTTCCTGTTTCCAGGGCAACAAGTGGTGAATGACTACACTCATAAGATAGTGATTAAAGAGGATGGGGTCCAGTCCCTGATCATCGTCCCAGCCTTGCCTCAGGACTCTGGAGAGTGGACCGTCGTTGCTCAGAACAGAGCAGGACGGACCTCCATCGCTGTTACTCTCACTGTGGAAGGTAAGTTATTACATACGTCTGTTAGATAACACTCCTGTCCTCAAGGCAAGGAAGGATAGGAGGAAGGAAGTAAGGAGAGAAGGAGGACAAGAGGAAGGAAGGGAGGAAGGAGTAAGGAAGGAAGAAAGGAAGGAAAGGAGTAGGTAGGGAGGGAGGAAGGAAGGAAAGGAGTAGGGAGGGATAGAGGGAGGAAGGAGGGAGGGAGGAAGGAAGGAAGGAAAGGAGTAAGGAGGGAGGGAGGAAGGAAAGAAGGGAGGAAGGAAGGAAGGAAAGAAAGAAAGGAGTAAGGAGGGAGGGAAAGAAAGAAAGGAGTAAGGATGAAAAGAGGAAGGAATTTAAGAGAGAAGGAAAGGAGGGAGGAAGGAAGGAGGGAAGGAAGGAAAGAAAGGAGGAAGGAAGGAAGGAAAGGAGTAAGGAAGGAAAGAAGGAAGACGGGAGGAAGGAAGGAAGGAAAGAAAGGAGGAAAGGAGTAGGTAGGGAGGGAGAAAGGAAAGGAGTAGGGAGGGATAGAGGGAGGAAGGAGTCTATACCTGTTAGATAACCCTCCTGTCATCAAGGCAAGGAAGGACAGGAGGAAGGAAGGAAAGGAGGAAGGAGGAAAAGAGGAAGGAAAGAAGGAAGGAGAGAAGGAAAGGAAGAAGGGAGGAAGGAAGGAAATGAGGAAAGAAAGGAGTAAGGAAGTAAGGAGAGAAGGATAGGAGGAAGGAGGAAAATAGTAAGGAAGTAAGGAGAGAAAGGAGGGAGGAAGGAAGGAAGGAAAGGAGTAAGGAAGCAAGGATGAAAGGAGGAGGGAGCAAAGAAAGAGGGAAGAAGGAAGGAAAAGAGGAAAGAAGGAAAGAAAGAAAGGAGTAAGGATGAAAAGAGGAAGGAATTTAAGAGAGAAGGAAATGAGGGAAGAAGGAAAGGAGGGAGGAAGGACAGGTGGAAGGAAGGAAGGAAGTGTATGAAATATGTGTTTTATATGTTTTAAGTCATCTTGACCTCTGTTGACCTCATGTTGACCTGTTGACCTCATGTTGACCTCTGTTGACCTCATGTTGACCTGTTGACCTCATGTTGACCTGTTGACCTCATGTTGACCTCATGTTGACCTGTTGACCTCATCTTGACCTCTATTGACCTCATGTTGACCTGTTGACCTGTTGACCTCATGTTGACCTCTGTTGACCTCATCTTGACCTGTTGACCTCATGTTGACCTCTGTTGACCTCATCTTGACCTCATCTTGACCTGTTGACCTCATGTTGACCTCATCTTGACCTGTTGACCTCATGTTGACCTGTTGACCTCTGTTGACCTCTGTTGACCTCTGTTGACCCCCCCCCCCCAGCCCGTGAGAGTCTGGCCCGGCCTCAGTTTGTGGAGAAGCTGAGGAACATCACAGTGAAGCAGGGCACGCTGGTGGAGCTGGCGGTTAAAGCCATCGGGAACCCGCTGCCTGACATCGTCTGGCTGAAGAACAGTGACATCATCAGCCCACAGAAGCACCCGCACATCAAGTACGTAACCACGGAAACCTTCCTTCCATCCTTCCTTCCTTCCTTTCTTCCTTCTGTCCTTCCTTCCTTCCTTCTGTCCTTCCTCCCTTTCTTCCTTCTGTTGAAGCTGGCCTTGCCTGGCTTCCCCGGAGTTGGTTGACGCAGAAAGAAGTGCTAGGAAGACCAGAGTTGTTCAGAAAATCATCAGTTTATTTCGCAGTATGCATAAAGCGGAGATCACTCGTTATACAGTGTAACAGCGCTTCGCCTTTACACCCAAAGAGATCTGAGCTAACAGTTCCTTATTTCCATTTTTATACACCAGTCCGCGCTCCCCCGCCCTTGCCCTGTTGTTTATCAATTTTGACCGTTACTCTTAACTTTCTTATCATTCTTTTGCAGCTTCAGCAATTTCAGCAGTTTCGGCCATCTGGTGCCATATCCTGTTTTTGGTAGATATTTTTGGCAGATAACTTTCCGAGAACTGACTCAGCAGACACATCCCTGTGCATGTGTCTATCTTAAATGATTATGTCAGCACTGCCTTTTATACTGGCATAAATGCAAGCTCAAGCTATATGAGTGCTTATGATTATTTGATTATCTTATCCCTTCAATCCCCCTTTTGATCTCTCTTTAGAGATCAACAATTCTCCTCAGTTCCACATATTCGTTGTCTATACTGCTCCGACGAGACCCTATGTGGGTTAGCAGTGGCATCATGTGTCCAGCTACCTTCCCTTCTATAGCTGTGGTAATTAGCCTGAGCGAGAGAGAGCGGATACATGGAATACAACAACATCCACATACTGTCATAATAGCGATAAATGTAGACACTGAGATCATTAAAGACATGATGATTCCTTTCCATTGACCAAACACTCCCGTCATCCAACCGTCCAGAGGATTGTATATTCCTGAGTGATCGTGCATTTTCTGTGACAGTGTTCGGAGCCCATCCAGGGCTTTGCTTACCGAACCGTCCGGTGCGGTGTTATTAGGGATGAATGTGCAGCACATCTCGCCGAACATTGCACAAATACCCCCTTTTTCCGCAAGGAGCATGTCCAGTGCTATTCTATTCTGGACTGCCATAAGCGACGTAGGTCCTAATTGGTCCGCCAGCCCTTCCACCGCATCACGGGTCAAATTGGCTAGGCGTAGTACGTTATAGTGCACGTAGTTTATGCGGTCCACGTTTTTGTTAGGGGTTACCGGGAAGAATGCAGAGACTATAGGAAGGTTCTCAAATCCCGATGTTATTTGATTTGCGAGTTTGAATTCGTCAGGTACTCCTCGCGGGACACCTATTGCGTCAATATAGGTGAGCGAGTCGCTAGTCAGATCAAAACTTTTCACCGAACGTTTACCTAAGATATGGCGGCGGCGACGGCGCGTCAGTCTCGCGTTTCTGGTTCTCTCGTCAGTTGCAGAAGTTAGTTTCTCCCCAATTAACATTAACGGGGTTCTGAGACGTAGCATGGCGCAGATGCCATACATATGGGGTTTAATCCTCATAAGTAACCTTCGTCGGCCGCAATAGTAGTATAGCCCTGCTCTGGCCCATGTTCCTAACTCTTCGCCTGGCCTAGTAATGTTGCACCATGATGGGTCCAGAGTTCCAATTGAAGTATTTCGTGCGGGTGTCGAGTGTCGTATTTTACAACGGGCCGTGGTAAAGTTAAAACACACATAGCTTCCGTTTGCTTTATCAGGGGTGAATGGTCCTGTGACCGTATCATTCCTAATTGGTGGGAACAAGCTAGCGAGGGTGGTACAGTTCTGGGACTTGCCTTTGGTTAGTCCTATCATACATTTATATCCTGCAGGGTCTTCTTCTGGAAACAATGGAGCCGGGACAGTGACTAGGTGGGGTCTGGCTGATGCACAAGCTACACAGTCTCCCATTTTCTGCTCTTTGACTGATTTAGCTATCCAATTTAACCAGAGATTGTCATCAGTGTATCCTGTGGCCATCTGAATTACCTCCGATGGTTGCAATTGAGAATAATCCAAAGTGGTAACTTTGGAGGATGGTGAGAACGGGAGTGTGGGGCCAGAGTATTCAGTATTGTTTCCTTCAGTCCCATTCCCTGTAGGTGGTGGGCTGGATTGGGATTTCTCGACTATGTTCACTTTTATTAACGCCATCGGATCTTTTCCGGGAGCATCTACTCCCAGAACGAGGTAAAAGTGTCGGGTACTAGACGGGCAAACAGAGTCTCTGATTTGCCAATTGGACGGGGAATTAGCTAGGTGTGAGACTGAAAAAACCAATGGGTTGTTGCTAGGACTGAAATCCCTTTGCAGCGCGAATTTGTTGTCAGGGTCCCTATTGTTATCTATGAAATTGTGTCCCGTAGATTTTATGACGTCTTTCCAGCTTGGGCACCCTGGTGCCCCTCTGCTGGTATCGCATAGATACACATCGTAAATCCTCCAGGAGGAGCTACTCTTTCCGCATGAAATGACATCACACAAGTCAAATCGGAACGACGTGGTAGATCCTTTGGGGTAGTTTAGCTCAATTCCTCCGTATCTCTGGAGGCACCTGTCTCTATGTGGCGTAGCGCGCTTGGTGCGAGGAATTGTGGTTGGTGCCGAGGGATGGTCAATGGAATCACATAGCCAAAAAATCACAGTTACAATCACAATGGCGAGGATTCCTAATCCCGCCAAAAGCCTATGGTTGCCATACAGCAACATTCTGATTATATTTTCTTATACACCCAGTAGATTATTATAATGGTTATTCCTGCAGCAATAAGACTTAATACCCAACTCCCCGCTATGCACCCTATAACATTCCTTCTGACGTAATCCCTCTGATGTTGTTCGGCCCACGCTATCAGAGCCTGTCCTCCCTCTGTTTCACAGATGGGAGTGTTATTTTGAGGGCGCTGGTTGGGTGGATTTACCATGTATTCCTAAGAAATATCCGTTTTGGTTATATATGTTGAATAAATGCAAGCTAGACCTTTTTAGTAAACAGATCCTATTTTTTCCCTAGTTACTCTAAGCGGGGTTACCCTTAGAGGAGCTTTTCACCTTCTTATCGTGATCTGATTACACAACTCTGTAGCAATTGGCAACAAGTTTTTATAAATTTCTCTTATATGATTTTATTGATTTACAGTCTAGTGTGTCCTGTGGTAATCAATCTGCTCAATGCCCACCCGAACACAATCATCACAATTACCCAACCTACAATGATTATACTCAATTGGGTTTGATTCATATCACAGCGACAATTTAAGCGAAACTTTAGTGAGTCTCTGTGCTTCTTTATTCTTCTGTTGTTGGTAGCTTGGCACGCTACATGCAGGAGAGGAGCGCTGTTTTCACCTCCTCCCTTCGTTGGTAGCTTGGCACGCTGCATGCAGGAGAGGAGCGCTTATTTCACCTCCTCCCTTCGACGTCTTCTTTCTTCGAGAATAGGGGTAGACTGCCCTATTCCCTGTTTGCCACTAGGGGATTATTCTGCCCCTTTGTCAGTGGTCTTGTCTTCTGGGCTAGCCAGCCCAGTGCTCTCAGCTTGTAGAGACCCGAAGATCTCTGTTAGGGATCGTTGTGGTTCTTCTGCCGCCGCGCACTGACTCCAGTGGAACCAGGTGTCACCTTTTCCTCTCAGCCGTACCGCGTGGGTTGTTCTCTCGACCACCTCGTACGGACCTGTCCACCTTGGCTCCGACCACTTGCGTTTGATGACCCTCAGCAGGACCCACCCTGTCTCTGGTGACGTGGTCGTGGCTTCTCCTTCGCTCCTGCTGGCTACCTGTTTGGAAAAAGCTGAAACGAGACCCTGCAGTTCATGGAAATATGCTTTAGTGGTTAGACGTTGATCATCATCTAGTGCTCCCGATAGCTTAGATTGGGGTCCTGGAAAGGCCCTACCTGTCTGTAACTCATGCGGTGTGAATCCTGTACCCTGATTCACTGAACTCCTAATGGAGAGGAGCGCCAGTGGTAATGCGTCTAGCCAATTCATTTTGGTCTGTGCACAGATTTTTGCCAATTTGTTTTTTACCGTTTGGTTCATTCTTTCTACCTTTCCCTGGGACTGTGGGTGATATACTGTACCAAACCTATGTTTCAACCCTAACATCCCTTCCACTTCCTGTAGATCCTGATTCTTAAAGTGAGTCCCATTATCTGATCGGACTCTCGCAGGGAATCCATGTCTAGGGATGTATTGGTTGATCAGAAACTTCACCACTGATTTGCTATCCTCTTTTTTAGTAGGCCAGGCTTCTGGCCACCCGGTATAAGCATCCACACACATCAATACATACCTGTAACCTCTAACTGGGGTTATCATATCTGTGTAGTCAATGATTATTTCTTTCCCTGCCTTTGCTTCTAGAGGATATTTACCTGGCGATGGTTTGATGGTTGGTCTGGTGTTATACTGGTTACATACTTCACAAGTTTTTACAAAATTGTGTGCCATATCTTTGAGATATGGATGCCACCAATTTTCCAAATTCCTCATCATTTGAGCCACCCCCACATGCCCCACTCCGTGCGCTTCCAGTAATGTGTTTTGTCTTATCCCAGGGGGTAGGATGAGCCGTCCATCCGGTCCCCGCCATACCTTTTCTACTTCGATGGCCCCCCTGGCTTTCCATAGTGTTTTTTCCTGTGGAGATGCTTGTGCCTGTAACCGTCCTAACTTTTCTGTGCCAGCGTTGGGGTCCGTTCCTGTCTTATCGATGGCCCCCCTGGCTTCCTGCCGTGTTTTTTCCTGTGGAGAGGCCTGTGGCTGTAACTGTCCTAGCTTCTCTGTGCCAGAGTTGGGGTCCGTCCCTACCTCTGTCTCTGAGGTCATCATTACTGCCTTCACCTCGTACCCTGCAGCTTGCTTTGCTGCTCTGTCTGCAGCCTCATTTCCTTTGGCCACTAGTGTATTGCTACTGTCATGTCCTCGACATTTTATGACTGCCACACTGTTGGGAAGCAACAGGGCCTCAGCTAGTTCTTTCATTTCTTTCTCGTGTTTGATGGGTTTATTGGTTGCGGTCAGAAATCCTATCCTCATCCATTGTCCTAATTCTACGTGTACTGCTCCTACTGCGTACGCTGAATCTGTGAAAATGTTGATGTCCTGACCTTGTCCGAGTTTTAGGGCCTCTATTACCGCTATAACTTCCGCCCTTTGTGCTGACTGCTGTCCTTCTAGCATTTCTGCTTTTCTGGTTATCATCTCTCCTTGTATCTCTTCTATTACAGCGTATGCCGCTTTCAGTCCTTCTTGGTCATGTCTGAAACAACATCCATCTGTGTACAAGTTCTTTGCCCCTTGTATTGGTTCTGCCTGTAAGTCTGGTCTCACTTTCTCTTCTTTGTACACTCTCCCTGTGCATTCATGTGGTTCTCCTGAGCCTATCTGATCTGCCATGTTAATCCCTTCGTGTGTAAAGGAGATATTAGGTGCCTCTAGGATCTTACTTAGTCGTCGCTGTCTCAATGGTGTTAGCGTAAATGTTTGTGAGTTTACGTAAGCTACGACACTATGTGTTGTCAATACCTGTAGCTGATGTCCCATGACGATGTGTGCTGTTTTTTGTATCAGTTTGGCTACTCCTGTCGCGTGTTGAGTGCATTGTGGATGTCTTTTTTCCAGACTGTCTAACATTACACTGATGTACATTAGTATAGTCCTTACTCCCCCTTTTCTCTGGAACAAAATGCCATTAGTGCAGTGTTCTGTTCCAGAGACATCCAAATAAAAGGGTGAGCTGTAGTCAGGAATTGCCAATTCGGCAGCTGTAGCCAGTGCCTGTTTAAGGGCGATGAAAACAGCCTCTGCCTTCTGAGTCCAGTCTAAATTGGCACCAAGGTTCCTCATGCCTTTGTCTTTCACCAGTTCCCTCAGGGGTTTGGTGAGTCCTGTATAGTCAGCTATGTAATTCCTACTATAGCCTGTTAGTCCGAGAAAAGAGAGCATGTCTTTAACCTTCTGTGGTTTCGGGTGATGGAGTATGGTGGAACGATGCTGGGGGGACATGCTGGCCCCCTTTTGTGAAATCATACGTCCCAGAAATGAGACCTGTTTGCGGGCCACCTGCAACTTGGCTTTGCTGACTTTAAATCCAGTTTTAGCCAGATGTTGTAACACTAAACGAGTGGCTTCGAGGCAGGAGGTAGCAGCGGGCGCCGCTAGTAGTAAGTCATCTACATACTGTACTAAAGTGACGCCTGTGGGCAGGGGGCAATCCCTTAGGAGTGTCTTAAGGGTTTGGTTAAAGATACCAGGGGATAATGCGAAGCCTTGAGGTAGACGGGTGTAGCGGAGCTGCTGTCCGCGATAGGAAAATGAGAAGATGTCTCTGCATTCCATGGCTAATGGTAGGCAGAAGAAAGCGTTAGCCAAATCAATACATGTGAACCAACTGTGTGATGGATCTAGGTTGGCTAATGCTACGTATGGATTTGGTACAGGGACTGTGGGAGTGGTCAGGATGCCATTGATTGCCCTTAAATCATGTGCCATGCGGTATTTACCTGTCCCTTTCTTTTCTACAGGTAAAATGGGGGTGTTCCAGTGTGACTGTGAGGCTTCCAACACCCCCTTTTCCAGGAGACCCTCTATGGTGTCGCTAATCCCTGCCTCAGCTTGAGGTTTGTGAGGATACTGCCTTATCCATAGAGGTTCCCCTGATTGTACTTTAAAGGTGATGGGTGTACAATCTACTACACCGACATCAGTCGGTCCTTGTGCCCACAGATGTGATGGGAGTGTGTCTATCATGCCCGCCGCTAGGTGGTGATCTGTTTGTTCCCTACCATGCTGCCTAGTGATTTGTAGATGTTCTAGGGTTGCTGTGTCTGTGCCTGTGACGTTAATGCGATAGGTTTTTGCTGCTGAAGAGTATTGGATCTGTGGAATGGTGGTATCTATCCAATCAGTCTGTGTCAATGCTCTTTTGATTATTCCCCCTAACTCCTTGGCCTGATGTTGAGGATGCAGAGCCAATGAAACATGGGGTGCTGCCTCCTCTGACATCATGTACCAGGAGGATTGTTCCTCAGTTAAGACTACTGCTGCCGCTACCCCCTCTGGTGCTACATAAATGTTTCTGGACTCGATGGTCCATTCATGGCCCTCTAATTGGTCTTGGAAATTTTCCTGATACCAATCGGTTTGCATCCTATCATAAAACAGGGTGACATGGGGTGGGTCTGGGGGTGTGAGGTATGGTTCCATGAGGGCTATCCAGGGTTTCCACTGTAGGTAGGATGAAAGAATCCCACCCTGTTCTGTGGTTTCCGGTTGTAACCGGCCCCAGTATATGTCTGCATATTCTTCATTCAAGGGCTGGAGGAGGTATTGCCCCGGAGTCAGCTGCTCCGAGCACGGCAGTTGTGTTCCATCTGGAAGTGTTATCAGTAGTCCATCTGCACTACACAGTATGGATGCACCTAGTTTAACTAGGAGATCTCTCCCTAATAAATTCATAGGCACGGTAGGTGAGTGCACAAATGGATGTTTCACCATCTGATTTCCGATCTGTGTGAGTAGTGGCTTAGTTATGGGCAGAGTATGTTTTTCCCCAGAGAATCCCATTAAGGTGATAGATTTGGCTGACAGGGTGTCTTTGGGAACACTCCTCATCGTGGAGCATGTTGCTCCAGTGTCAACCAGAAATGGCAGAGTTTGTTGTTCAACTCGTACCGACAGCATTGGTTCTGCCGTTCGAATGCTGTCTGAGTCTCTCTGTGGGGCATGTCATTGTTGTTGGTACGTGCCCCACTCATCCCAGGTGTCCCATTGAGGCATCTGGTGAGGTACTGGGGGCACAGGTCGCTGGCCCTGGCCGCGGTTGTGTGGAAGTGAGGAACGCCCTCGTCCCCTGCTGTCACTTCCACCCCTGGCCAGTTGGGGGCAGTCTCGAGCCCAGTGGCCGGTTTCATTGCAGAAGTAGCAACGGCCCCCTCCTGGCTGTCCCCTGGAAGGTCCGCCTCTTCCGGCCCTGCCCCTCCAACCTCCTCTCACCCTCATAGGACCGCCCCCGTAACCTCCCTGTCTCTGATGTGACGGCACCCAGGGCGGGGTGGGGTACAGATCAGGAGTGCCTGTCTGTTCAGCCATCATTACTCTAGCTGTTTCCCCTTTCTCTTTTTTGTGTGTTTTCTGTCTAGCCTCTGTGAGCTGTAGTTTCAGTAACTGTGTTTGCAGTGCTTTTAAGTTGTCCTGCTCTTTTTCACATGTATCCTGTGCGCGGGTGAGGTGGTGAATTAAATGTTTCTCCCATACACTTGAGTCACTTCCCAACATATCTGGGTTATTTTTCATGTTGTTGCTTACTTCTCCTGGAACCCCGTCTAGTATGGCCTGTCTGAACCACTCCCTTTGAGACCCCTCGTTTCCCGGGTGATACCCGGTGTGGCGGAGCCAAGTTTCTTTACACTGCTCAATGTAAGTGCGAGGGTTCTGTTTGGGATCCCATTTCATTTTGGGCATTACTGAAGCATTAGGGAGGGGATACTTTTGTCTCATTACTTTCCCTATCTGTTCTTGGTGTCGTAGGAAAGATTCCTCATCCCCCCTCCCCAGTATCCCTGCACTTATCTGTATGTCCCGCACGTTGCTATCTGTCAAGCATCTGCTTATAACGGCCCTAAAATCTCCTAAAGCCAGTAACTGTCCGGCTGTCAAGCTTTCCAGTTTACTCAGCCATAAGTTGCCTCCTTCAGCCACTGGTGGTAATTTGTCCACAATTGCCTGCACATCACCTATTCCGAATGGTCTATATCTTTGTCCTCCAGAGGACTCAATTAGTGGATACATTGGATAGGTTTGTGTTTGCTTTGGGTCGGGGCGTAACTGCATTTGATGGCTCCTTTCTTGCAACTGCCTGTCTCTCCTTCTCAGCTCCTGTAGAGCCTTGGTTGTCTCTTTGAATCGGTCCACTGTTTTATCTTCTAAGTCTGTGAGGCCTTCCTCCTCTTCCTTATCTTTTTCTACCTGTCTGCTCCATTTGTCCCTGTCTTCGCCTTCGTCACCTGCTACGTATCCCTCTAGTTCTCCCCAAATCATCACCCTCTTTCCCTGATCCTGTTCATGTTCCCACCTTGCTTCCAGAGTCAGTTCTGCTCTCCCTTTCTCACCAGGTTTGTAGTCCTGTGGTGTGGATGTATATCCCTTCTTATTTCTACTCCCTGAATCCTGCTGATTCTGTATTCCCTGTAGTTGTTCTCTAAGCTTCTGTAACTCCTTGTCGTTGGCTTGCTTAAACCTTTCAGTTTCCCTGATCGCTTGGTCCTCAAACGCGTATGGCTGTGCGTGTTCGGACTTCTTTCCCTGACAGCGCGAGCCTTCTTTTGGTGTTATATGTCGAGTAATTATTTCTCTGTACCCCGGTACGTCAGTCATTTCCTCATACTCCATGCTAGAGACCTTACTTTCTACTTCACAGTCCTCTATCCCCTCATCTATCTGTAATACCCCCTTAGAGACCAGTAAGGTGGGATACATCCCGTCTGCCACGGGTGCGCTGGGTGGAGTGTACGGAGGTGGGGGATCATGTGTGTGTGGTGTAGGTTTTACCTTCTGGACCTGTCTGGGTTGTTCCTTATCAGTTGTGTGCAGCTGCTTCGCACTTTGCCACCAGATCACCAGTTCAGACCATCCTCGGTGTTCCTCCTTCAGAGCTTGCCCTTCCTTTGCCCACTTTCCTCGCTTCAGTATTCCTGCCTGTTTAGCTTTCTCCTCTGCTTCTTTCTGTCTTACTGCATATTCCTGTTTTTTCTCACAAAACCAGGCCCCTAACGGACCGGGATCCGATAGTTTCCTGCCCTTCTGCTTGATTAATCCTTCTACTCGTCCCTTAATTTCTGCTAGCTTCTTTTCCTTTTTCTTTCCTTGCACTGCTACTGTGGCGACTGCTAGTAGGTCATTTAGCTGTTCTTCAAGGGGTCTCCATGCCCTGGTCACGGGACCCCACCCATCATCGTTTATTTCCCTGTCAAATTCTCCGTCCATGTCTCTTTCTATTTGTCTTAGATTCTAAACTCTGAGGCCGGCCGGTTTGTATGGAGTTCACCCGAGCAACAAGCCTTATATGGTATCTCAGATCAAGCAGCCAGTCAGTTTATATAGAGTTCACTCGAGCAACTGACTTTAATTGACAAACCAGGCCACTTTCGTTATCACCGTTAGGTTTCCGCGGCTCGGACAGATTATGTTAACACCGCATAGGTTTCCTCTGTCCGTTTGTCGGGTTTGTCAAGACACTGCTTTGAACGATCTTTTTACCATAGACACCTCAGAGTTTTATTCTTCCCGCACCCACTTTTCCTCACAGTTTTGTTCACACACAAACACACAAAAAATCACAATCGTTAGTATTATGTTTTCCATGTATTTTACTTGATACTGACTTTTGTTGTTGCTTTTAGGGGTCCTACTAGCCCCTGTATTGTAAGTCAACTGCCAACAGGCTTTTATTTTAGAATGTTTTGGGTGTCCTCAATTCCCGAGTATTCAATTCCTCAGCAGCCACCTAGGCTTTCCGGTTCCCCGTCGAGAACCGGTAGGGTCAGCTACGACCAAGGACCTGTTTCTGTTAGTTTATACCCTTCACTGTTTAATTAAAACAACTCAAGTCTTCAATTTGAAAGTCTCTTTACAATCTCAGATCGGGGACACTAGATTTAATTTGTGTCCAATCAGCAGAATTTTGAAATCAACAGGCTTCTGCTTACCTTCTTTTAGCCGGCCTGTGTCCCGTCACTTCGTTGTGGAGACGGTTGATCGAATCAATTCTTTGCTGCGTCCCGGACACGAGCCCCCAAATTGTTGAAGCTGGCCTTGCCTGGCTTCCCCGGAGTTGGTTGACGCAGAAAGAAGTGCTAGGAAGACCAGAGTTGTTCAGAAAATCATCAGTTTATTTCGCAGTATGCATAAAGCGGAGATCACTCGTTATACAGTGTAACAGCGCTTCGCCTTTACACCCAAAGAGATCTGAGCTAACAGTTCCTTATTTCCATTTTTATACACCAGTCCGCGCTCCCCCGCCCTTGCCCTGTTGTTTATCAATTTTGACCGTTACTCTTAACTTTCTTATCATTCTTTTGCAGCTTCAGCAATTTCAGCAGTTTCGGCCATCTGGTGCCATATCCTGTTTTTGGTAGATATTTTTGGCAGATAACTTTCCGAGAACTGACTCAGCAGACACATCCCTGTGCATGTGTCTATCTTAAATGATTATGTCAGCACTGCCTTTTATACTGGCATAAATGCAAGCTCAAGCTATATGAGTGCTTATGATTATTTGATTATCTTATCCCTTCACTTCTTTCCTTCCTTCCTTCTGTCCTTCCTTCCTTCCTTCCTTCCTTCCTTCCTCCCTTCCTTCCTTCTATCTGTCCTTCCTCCCTTTCTTCCGTCCTTCCTTTCTTCCTTTTATTCTTCCTTTCTTCCTTCCTCCCTTTCTTCCATCTGTCCTTCCTTCCTTCTTTCCATCCTTCCTCCCTTCCTTGCTTCCTTCCATCTGTCCTTCCTCGCTTCCTTCCATCTGTCCTTCCTCCCTTTCTTCCATCTGTCCTTCCTTTCTTCCTTCCATCCATCCTTCCTTCCTTCCTTCCACCTGTCCTTCCTTCCTCCTTTTCTTCCATCTGTCCTTCCTTTCTTCCTTCCATCCTTCCTTCCTTCCTTCCTTCCATCTGTCCTTCCTTCAATTCCTTCAAAATAAAACCTAGTCAATTGTCTAGAAAGTTTCTAGCTTGTTTCTGTTTATTAATTAAAATGAATAAGAAGTAAGTGAGGACATTTATGTGAACAGATCCTAATCAACGTGTCCAATCAATGTTTTAACGTTTCAGGGTCGACGGTACAAAAGGAGAAGCTAAGTTCCACATCCCGTCGGCGTCGGGCTCAGACAGCGCCTGGTACACGGCCACCGCCATCAACAGAGCCGGCAGAGACACGACTCGCTGCAGAGTCAACGTGGAGGTGGACCACGCCGCTCCTCAGGCCGAGAGGAAGCTCATCATCACCAAAGGAACCTACAAAGCCAAAGAGATCGCTGCTCCCGAGCTGGAGCCTCTTCACCTGCGTTACGGGCAGGAGCAGTGGGAGGAGGGAGACCTGTACGACAAAGAGAAGCAACAGAAGCCTCAGTTTAAGAAGAAGCTGACGTCCATCAGGATGAAGCGCTTCGGCCCGGCTCACTTCGAGTGCAGACTGACTCCCATCGGTGATCCTACCATGGTGGTGGAGTGGCTGCACGACGGGAAACCTCTGGCCGCTGCTAACAGGCTGCGGATGGTCAACGAGTTCGGCTACTGCAGCCTGGACTACGAGGTGGCGTACGCTAGAGACAGCGGCGTCATCACCTGCAGAGCCACTAACAAGTTTGGCGTCGACCAGACTTCGGCGACTCTGATCGTCAAAGATGAGAAGGGTCTAGTAGAGGAGACGCAGCTCCCCGAAGGCAGGAAGGGAGGAGCTCACAGGCTGGAGGACATGGAACGCATGGCTCATGAAAGAGGACCTGCGGGAGTCAGCACAGACGAGGAAACCGAAAAGACTAAACCTGAAATCGTCCTGGTTCCTGAACCGGCCAGAGTGCTGGAAGGAGGCATCGCCCGGTTCCGCTGCAGGGTGACGGGTTACCCAGCACCTAAAGTCAACTGGTACATTAACGGACAACTCATCCGCAAAAGCAAGAGGTACAGACTCCGCTACGATGGGATCTACTACCTGGAGATTGTGGACATTAAGTCTTACGATGCAGGCGAGGTCAGAGTGGTTGCAGATAATCCTTTAGGAACCACGGAGCACACTGTGAAGCTGGAAATCGAACAGAAAGAAGACTTCAGATCAGTCCTGCGTCGAGCCCCGGAGGTGAAACCTGCAGAAGTCTTACACGATCCCGGAAGAATCGGATTTGACGTCGTGAAGGTCGACCGGCCGAGCGAGACCGCACAGGACAGAGAAGTCGTTAAGCTGAAGAAGACGCAGAGAGTCGTCCGTGAGAAGACCTCCGAGGAGTCCGATGAGCTGAAGAGCAAGT
Organism: Scomber japonicus; assembly: GCF_027409825.1. Lineage (NCBI taxonomy): Eukaryota > Metazoa > Chordata > Actinopteri > Scombriformes > Scombridae > Scomber > Scomber japonicus. The sequence goes on along the minus strand of NC_070588.1, from coordinate 1,236,973 downwards.
TCAAGCGCCGGACGGAGGAAGGTTTCTACGAGTCCATCTCCGCCGTGGAGTTCAAGGGTCACAGGAAAGATGAGTCCTACGAGGATTTACTGAAGAAGACGAAGGAGGAGCTGCTTCATCGTCTGAAAGAGAAAGAAGAAGCAGAGAGGAAGAGGCTGGAGGAACAAGGCACAGTGACCATCCCCACCATCAAACCAGAGAAGGTGCAGCTCTCCCCGAGCATGGAAGCACCCAGGATCCTCGAACGCATCGCCAGCAGCACCGTCGTCCCCATGGATGAAGTCCGTTTCCGCCTCAGAGTCGTGGGTAGACCAGAACCCGAGTGTCAGTGGTTTAAGAACGGGGTCCTGCTGGAGAAGACGGAGCGTGTGTTCTGGTACTGGCCCGAGGACCACGTGTGTGAGCTGGTGATCAGAGACGTCGTCGCCGAGGACTCCGCCAGCATCATGGTGAAGGCCGTGAACGTCGCTGGAGAAGCTTCCAGCCACGCCTTCCTGCTGGTGCAAGGTACCAAACCTCTCCATTATAACCTGAGGCTAGGCAGCTTTAATTATATTCCTTCCTTCCTTCCTTCCTTCCTTCCTTCCTTCCTTCCTCCTTTTCTCCCCCCTCCCTCCATACCCCTTTCTTTCCTTCCTTCCTTCCTTCTTCCTTCCTTCCTTCATTCCTCCTTTCCTTCCTCCCTTCCTTCTCTCCTAAATTCCTTCTTCTTTTCACCCTTACTCCTTTCCTTCTTTCATTCCTTCCTTCCTTCCTCCCTTCCTTCCCTCCTAAATTCCTTCTTCTTTTCACCCTTACTCCTTTCTTTCTTTCCTTCCTTCCTTCCTTCCTTCCTTCCTTCCTTCCGTTCTTCATTCCTTCCTCCCTTCCTTCTCTCCTAAATTCCTTCCTCTTTTCCTCCTGTCCTGACCTTGATCTGATGACAACAGGAGGGATAAAAACAAAAAAACAAAAAAAAGGAAGGGAGGGAGGAAAGAAGGAAGGGAGGGAGGAAAGAAGGAAGAAAGGAAGGACGGGAGGAAAGAAGGAAGAAAGGAACGGAGTGAGGAAAGAAGGAAGGAAGGAAGGGAGGAAAGAAGGAAGAAAGAAAGGGAGGGAGGGAGGAAAGAAGGAAGGAAGGGAGGAAATAAGGAAGAAAGGAAGGGAGGGAGGAAGGAGGGATGGAGGAAAAGAGGAAGGAAGTAAGGAGAAGAAGGAAGGGAGGAAGGAAAGGAAGGAAGACAAGAAGGGAGGATGGAAGGAAGGAAGACAAGAAGGGGGAAGGAAAGGACGAAGGAAGGAGGGGAAGAACGAAGGAAAAATTAAAGAAAGAAGGAACAGTCAAAAGAGACGGGGTCAGTTTGACCCCACGCCTCGTCTTTGTCTCAACCTGGCTCTTTACTTCCTGTTTCAGGCAAGGCGACCGTCAGCTTTACTCAGAACCTGGAGGACGTCAGCGCCAACGAGAAGGACACCACCGTGACCTTCGAGTGTGAGACCAGCGAACCTTTCGTCAAAGTGAAATGGATGAAGAACGGCACGGAGATCTTCTCTGGAGAGAAATACAGAACCCACTCAGACAGAAACGTCCACTTCCTGTCTGTGATGATGATCGACATGAAGGACGACGCAGAGTACTCCTGTGTGATAGCAGAGGATGAAGACATCAAGACGAGTGCAAGGCTCCATGTAGAAGGTAACACACACACACACACAGGGGAGGGAGGGAGGGAGGGAGGGAGGAAAGGAGGGAAGGAAAGGAGGGAGGAAGAGAGGGAGGGAGGAAGGAAGGAAGGAAGAAGGAAGGAAGGGAGGGAGGGAGGAAGGAAAGGTACTCCTGTGTGATAGCAGATGAGAACATGGAAAGGAGGAAGGAAGGAGGATGGAAAGGAAGAAGGAAGGAAAAGGAGGGAGGGAGGAAGGAAGGAAGGGGGGGAGGGAAGAACGAAGGAAGGGAGGAAGGAAGGAGGATGGAAAGGAAGAAGGAAGGAAAAGGAGGGAAGAAGGAAGGGAGGGAGGAAGAAGGAAGGAAAGGTACTCCTGTGTGATAGTAGAAGATGAGAACATCAGGACGAGTGCAAGGCTCCATGTAGAAGGTAACACACACACACAGGGGAGGGAGGGAGGGAGGGAGGAAGGAAGGAAGGAAGGAGGAGGGATGAAGGAAGCAAGGGAAGGAGGGAGGGAGGAAAGGAAAGAAGGAAGAAGGAAGGAAAGGAGGGAGGGAAGGAAGAAAGAAGGAAGAAGGAAGGAAAGGAGGGAAGGAATGAAAGGAAGAAGGAAGGAAAGGAGGGAGGAAAGAAGGAAGGAAGGAAGGACAGATGAAAGAAGGAAGGTAGGAAAGAAGGACAGAGGAAATAAAGAGGAGGGAGGAAAGAAGGAGGGAGGAAAGGAAAGAAGGAAAGGAGGGAGGAAAGGAAAGCGTGTTCCTGATATCATGTTCCTGACATCGTGGTGCGTTCAGGTGCTGCTCTGGAGCTGCTCAAACATCTGGAGGACATCGAGGTCCCAGAGACGTACGCTGGAGAGTTTGAGGTGGAGCTTTCCCGTGAGGACGCGGAGGGCAGCTGGTACTTCGGAGACAAGGCGCTGTCGCCTAGCAACAAGTACGTGATGTCATCCCGCAGAGGAAGACACAGCCTGTCAGTGAAGGAGGTGAAGAAGGAGGACCAGGGCAAGTACACCTTCGTCTGTGGAGAGCTGAAGACCAGCGCTGCACTCAAGATGAAACGTGAGTATCAAGAGTCTTGGCTTCTTCCTTCCTTCCTTCCTTCTGTCCTTCCTTTTGTCCTTCCTTCCTTCCTTCCTTCGTTCCTTCGTTCCTTCCTCCTTCCTTTCTTTCATCCTTCTGTGCTTCCTTCCTTCCTTCTTTCTGTCCTTCCTCCCTACCTTCCTTTCTTCCTTCCTTCCTTTCTTCCTTCCTTCCTTCCTTTCTTTCATCCTTCTGTCCTCCCTTCCTTCCTTTCTTCCTTTCTTTCTTCCTTCCTTCCTTTCTTTCATCCTTCTGTCCTCCCTTCCTTCCTTCCTTCCTTTATTCCTTCCTTCCTTTCTTTCATCCTTCTGTCCTTCCTTCCTTCCTTTTGTCCTTCCTTCCTTTCTCCCATTCTTCTTTCTACCTTCCTTCTGTCCTTCCTTCCTTTTTCTTTTTCTTCCTTCCTCCCTTCCTCCCATTCTTCCGTCTACCTTCCTTCTGTCCTTCTTTCCTTCTGTCCTTCCTTCCTTCCTTTCTTTCTTTCTTCTTTCCTCCCTTCCTCCCTTTCTCCCATTCTTCCTTCTACCTTCCTTCCTTCCTTCCTCCCTTCCTTCCTTCCCTCCCTCCATGTTGAATGAAAATGACCTTTGACCCCTCATCCTCTCTCCCTTCAGTGCGCCCGGTGACCCTGATGCAGCCTCTGACTGACCTCACCGTGTGTGAGGGTGACATCGCTCAGCTGGAGGTGCGGTTCTCCCAGGAGAACGTCGAGGGAACCTGGATGAAGAACGGCCAGGCCGTCTCCGCCTCGGACCGAGTCCACATCATCATCGACAAGCTGATCCACAAACTGCTGGTGGAGAACATCAGCAGAGACGACGCAGCTTCCTACTCCTTCCTGGTTCCTGCCCAGGACATTTCCACTTCCTGCAAGCTCCACGTTCAGAGTAAGATCCTCTTCCTGTCAATGAGTCATATATTCCTTCCTTCCTTCCTTTTCTCCTTACTCCTTACTCCTTACTTCCTCCCTCCTTTCCTTCCTTCCTTCCTGTCTTCCTTCTCTCCTTCCTTCCTTCCTCTTTTCCTCCCTCCCTCTTTTCCTTCCTTCCTTCCTGTCTTCCTTCTCTCCTTCCTTCCTTCCTCTTTTCCTCCCTCCCTCCTTTCCTTCCTTCCTTCTTTCCTTCCTTCCTTCCTTTCTCTTTTCCTCGCTCCCTCCTTTCTTTCCTCCCTTCTCTCCTTCTCTCCTTCCCTCCCTCTCTCTCTCCTTTCCTCCCTTCCTCCCTCTCCTTCTTCCCTTCCTCCCTCTCTCCCTCCTTTCCTCCCTCCCTCCCTCCCTCTCTCCCTCCTTTCCTCCCTCCCTCCCTCCTCCCTCCTTTCCTCCTTTCCTTCCTCCCTCCCTCCCTCCCTCCTCCCTCCTTTCCTCCCTCCCTCCCTCCCTCTCTCCCTCCTTTCCTCCCTCCCTCCCTTCCTTCCTTGACCTGAGTGGTTAACAGTCCTTGTCTCTATCTCTCCTTGCAGCCATTGACATCCTGTCGCCTCTCAAAGACGTGTCGTCCATCGAGGGCACCAAAGCCGTCCTGGAAGCAAAGATCTCAGCTCAGGACATCAGCTCCGTTAAATGGTTCCATGACGACAAGCAGCTGTTGCCTAGCGACCGCATCCAGATCGTAGCCAAGGGGTCCAAGCAGCGCCTGGTCTTCACCCGGTCCTACGCCTCTGACCAGGGACACTACAAGCTGGTGGTTGGAAAGGTCGACACCAGCTGTAACCTGACTGTGGAGAGTAAGCCTCCTTCTTTCCTTCCTTCCTTTCCTTCCTTCCTTTCCTTCCTCCCTTCCTAACCTGACTGTGGAGAGTAAGCCGCCATCTTTTTATTTCCTTCCTCCCTTTCTTCCTTCCTTCCCTCCTTCCTTCTTTCCTCCCTTCCGTCCTTCCTCCCTTCCTAACCTGACTGTGGAGAGTAAGCCGCCATCTTTTTATTTCCTTCCTCCCTTTCTTCCTTCCTTCCCTCCTTCCTTCTTTCCTCCCTTCCGTCCTTCCTCCCTTCCTAACCTGACTGTGGAGAGTAAGCAGCCATCTTTTTATTTTCTTCACTACTTTAGTAAAAGTTCAGATACTCAAAAAACTGTATTTAACCTTCCTGTTGTCCTCCCGGGTCAAATTGACCCCGTCTGTTTTGACTGTTTCTTCCTTCCTTCCTTCCTTCCTTCCTTCCTTCCTTCCTTCCTTCCTTCCTTCCTTCTTTCCTCCATCCCTCCTTCCTTCTTTCTTTCCTTCCTTTCCTTCATCCTTTCCTTCTTTCATCCCTCCCTCCTTGTCTATTTCTTTCCACCCCCCTACCTTCCTCCCTTCCTTCTTTCCTCTGTCCTTCTTTCCTCCCTTCCTCTTTTCCTTTCTCCTTCCCTCCTACCTTCCTTCTTTCCTTTCCTTTCTTCCTTCCTTCCTTTCCTTCCTCCATTCCTTCTTTCCTCCCTCCCTCCCTCCTTGTCTCTTTCTTTCCACCCCCCTACCTTCTTCCCTTCCTTCTTTCCTCTGTCCTTCTTTCCTTCCTTCCTCCCTTTCTCTTTTCCTTTCTCCCTCCCTCCTACCTCCCTTCCGTCTTTCCTTTCCTCTCTTGCTTCCTCCCTCCTTTCCTCCCTTCCTTCCTGCATTCCCTCCTTTCCTTCCTTCTCTTCCTTCCTTCCTTACCTCGAGGACAACAGGAGGGTTAAAAGTAAAATGTCTTTTGGTTACCGTCCACCGCTGATCACTATTAAACCTTGTTGCTATGGTGATGTCGTTACAGAGGTGCACATCGTGAAGCACATGGAGGACAAAGTGTGCTCCGAGTCCCAGAACGTGGTCTTTGACGTGGAAGTGTCTCATCCCGGTATCGAGCCGGTCTGGACCTTCAGGAACCAGCGTCTCCGAGCCGGACCCAAACACAAGCTGGAGACTAAAGGGACGTCTCACTCTCTGACCGTCATCGACACCATGAAGGACGAGGAAGGACTCTACACCTTCAACGCTGGAGAGCAGACGTCCAGCGCTAAGCTCACTGTCTCTGGTAAGTCCTTCCTTCCTTCCTTCCTTCCTTCCTTCCTTCCTTCCTTCCTTCCTTCCTTTCTCCCACCCCCCCTCCCTTCCGTCCTTCCTTCCTTCCTTCCTTCCTCCCTTCCTTCCTCCCCTCCCTCCCTTCCTTCCTTCCTCCCTCCCTCTCTCCTTTCCTTCCTTCCTTCCTTCCTCCCTTCCTTCCTTCCTTCCATCATTACTCCTTCCCTTCCTCCCTACCTTCCTTCCTTCCTTCCTTCTTTCCTTCCTCCCTACCCTCCTTCCCCCCCTTCCTTCCTTCCCCACCTTCCTTCCTCCCTTCCTCCCTTCTTCCCTACCTCCCTCCCCACCTTCCTTCCTTCCTTCCTCTCTCCCTTCCTTCCTTCCTTCCTTCTTCCCTTCCTTCCTTCCTCCCTCCCTCCCTCCTTCCATCCTTCCATCATTCCTCCCTTCCTCCTTCCTTCCTTCCTTCCCTCCCTTCATGTGAGAATCCTCTCTTGAGGCAATTGGCACAGTCCTTCCTCCCTTCCTTCCTTCCTTTCTTCGTCCCTCCCTCCCTCCCTCCCTTCCTTCCTTCCTTCCTCCCTTCCTCCCTCCCTCTCTCCTTTCCTTCCTTCCTTCCATCCTCCCTCCCTCCCTCCCTCCCTCCCTCCCTTCCTTCCTTCCTTCCTTCCTTCCTTCCTTCCTTCCTTCCTTCCCTCCATTCCTCCCTCCTTCCCTCCCTGCATATGAGAATCCTCTCTTGATCAGTCCTTCCTTCCTTCCTCCCTTCCTTCCTCCCTTTGTTTTTTCCTTCCTTCCTTCCCTCCCTCCCTCCCTCCCTACCTTCCTTCCTTCCTTCCTTCCTTCCTTCCTTCCTTCCTTCCTTCCTTCCTTCTTCCTTCAGTCCTTCCTCCCTTTGTTTTTTCCTTCCTTCCTTCCTCCCTCCCTCCCTCCCTTCCTTCCTTTCTCCCTCCCTCCCTCCGTCCCTCCTTCCCTCCCTTCCTTCCTCCCTCCCTTTCTTGATGCATTTGGTACAGTCCTCCCTTCTCCCTCCCTCCCTCCCTCCCTCCCTCGCTCCCTCCCTCCCTTCCTCCTTCCCTCCCTCCCTCCCTTCCTTCCTTCCTTTCTTGATGCATTTGGCACAGTCCTCCCTTCTCCCTGCCTCCCTCCCTTCCTTCCTTCCTCCCTTCCTTCCTCCCTCCCTCCCTTCTTCCCTTCCTTCCTTCCTCCCTCCCTCCCTCCTTCCCTCCCTTCATTCCTCCCTCCCTTTCTTGATGCATTTGGCACAGTCCTCCCTTCTCCCTCCCTCCTTCCTCCCTCCCTCCCTCCCTCCCTCCCTTCCTTCCTCCCTCTCTCCCTTCCTTCCTTCCTCTCTTGATGCATTTGGCACAGTCCTTCCTCCCTCCCTCCCTCCCTCCCTCCCCCCCTACCTCCCTTCCTTCCTCCCTTCCTTCCTCCCTCCCTCCCTCCCTTCCTCCCTCCGTCCCTCCTTCCCTCCCTTCCTTCCTCCCTCTCTTTCTTGATGCATTTGGCACAGTCCTCCCTTCTCCCTCCCTCCCTCCTTCCTCCCTCCCTCCCTCCCCCCCCCTACCTCCCTCCCTTCCTTCCTCCCCACAGTTGTATATCTTCTAGTCTTCAGCTCTGTTACCCTAACCCCAACCCTCTCCCCCTCTCCCTCTCTCCCTCCACCAGGTGGCGCCATCACTCGTCCCCTGCATGACGTGACGGTAGCGGAGTCTCAGACGGCAGAACTGGAGTGTGAGGTCGCCAACGCCAACACGGACGGCAAGTGGCTGAAAGACGGCGAGGTGATCGACTTCAGCGAGAATGTGGTGAGCGAGGTGAAGGGAGCCGTCAGACGCCTCATCATCATCATCACCAGACCGCAGGATGTCGGAGAGTACACGTACCAGGTGGCCAACTCCAAAACCACAGCTAACCTCAAGGTGGAGGGTAAGTACTGGCCTTCTCACCTCACACATCTATCAATCAATCAATCTTTATTTATAAAGCGCCAAATCACAGTAAAAGTCAGGAAAAAAACTCAACTGTACACAAAATATCAGAGAAGTGCAATATGATTAAATCTTTATTCTCCTACAATCTGCTTCTCATGAATCCATTTTATTTTAAAGGCACCATGACCACTGATAAAGCTGGTGAACCAGAATGTTCTTTAATATACTGTATTGGAGTGATCATGTAAAGTTTGAATATATTGTCTAAACTCTTATTATCTTTGGGCTAGTGCTGGGCGGTATGACCAAAAATGTATATCACAGTATTTTTCAAAATAAAAGCGGTTTCTCGGTATATGATGGGTTTTTTTTTTCATGCATAATCAGCTGTTCACAACATCTTCTACTGGTTGAGAGAGGAAGTACTACTCTACTGCAGTACATTGACTCAGGATGGACTATTTTACTGTCATGATGAATATTAGTAATATCAGAGCTGCCAACATTCACGTAATTTACAGCCCCAACTTTGTTTGTTAATGATAAGAAGAGCAAAATAACAAAAGGTTTTATTTTGAAAGCTTAGACAGGAAGCGGCTGCAGCTCCATTAGTTTAACTAATTATTAAAAGAGACAAGCATACTGAGTCCTGTGTTTCCTCCTTCCTTCCTTCCTTCCTCTCTTCCTTATTTCCTCTGTCCTTCTTTTCCTTTCTCCCTCCCTCCTTCCTTTTTTCCTCCCTCCCTCTCTCCATCCTTCCTTCCTTCCTTTCCTCCCTCTCTCCTTCTCTCTTCCTTTCCTTCCTTCTTTCCTTCTTTCCTCCCTTCCTCTTTTCCTTCCTCCCTCCCTCCTTCCTTCCTTTTTTCCTCCCTCCCTCTGTCCTACCTTCCTTCCTTCTTTCCTCCCTCCTTTTTTTCCCTCCCTCCTCCCTTCCTTCTTTCCTCTGTCCTTCCTTCCTTCCTTCCTCCATACTGAGTCCTGTGTTTCCTTCCTTCCTTCCTCCAGCTGTGAAGATCAAGAAGACTCTGAAGAACCAGACGGTGACGGAGACGCAGGAGGCGGTGTTCACGCTGGAGCTGACTCACCTGGACGTGAAAGGATCCCAGTGGATCAGGAACGGCGTGGAGCTGCAGAACAGCGACAAGTACGAGATCACGTCCGACGGCACCGTGCACACGCTGAAGGTGAAGAACTGCAACACGCAGGACGAGAGCGTCTACTCCTTCAAGCTCGGCAAGCTGTCCGCCAACGCCAGGCTCAACGTAGAGAGTGAGTACACGAGTACACGGGTCACTTCCTGTAGATGGGTCACTTCCTGTAGACGAGTAGACGGGTCACTTCCTGTAGACGAGTCACTTCCTGTAAAATAAAATAAAAAACTATGTAATTTTGTCTCATAATACTCAATTTTACAACTTTTCTCTGCTTTTTTCCTTCCTCCCTCCTTCCTTCCTTCCTTCCTTCCTTCCTTCCTTCCTCCCTCCTTCCTTCCTTCCTTCCTTCCTTCCTTCCTCCCTTCCTTCCTTCCTTCCTACCTACCTCCTTCTTTCCTTCTTTCCGTCTTTCCTTTTTTCCTCCCTCCTTCCCTCCCTTCTATCCCCCCTCCCTCCTCCCATCCCTCTTTCCTCCGTCCTTCCTTCCTTCCCTCTTTCCTCCGTCCTTCCTTCCTTCCTTTCTTTCCTCCCTTCCTTCTTTCCTTTCCTCTCCTCCTTTCCTCTCCTCCTTTTTTCCTCCCTCCCTCCATCCTATTTTCCTTCCTTCTTTCCCCTGTCCTCCCTTCCTTCTTTCCTTTCCTCCCTTCTATCCTCCCTCTCTCCCTCCTCCCTCCCCTCTTTCCTCCCTTCCTTCTTTCCTCTGTCCGTCCTTCCTCCCTTCCTTCTTTCCTTTCCTTCCTTTCTTTCCTCCCTTCCTTCTTTCCTTTCCTCCCTTCCTTCTTTCCTTTCCTTTCCTCCCATCCTTCCTTTCTTTCGTTTCTCCCTTCCTTCTTTCCTTTCCTCCCTTCTATCCTCCCTCCCACCTTCCGTCCCTCTTTCCTTCCTTCCCTCCCTTCCATGTGTCCTTTCCTTTCTGCAGCCATTAAGATCATAAAGAAGATAAAGGATGTGACATCACTGTTGGACGGCACCGCCTCCTTTGAGATGAGCCTGTCACATGACCACATCCCAGTCAGGTGGATGTTTAAAGGGGCGGAGCTTAAGTCCAGTGAGAAGTGTAAGATCTCGTCGGAGAGGAAAGCTCACAAGCTGATCCTGCAGAACATCGACAGCAGCAACGCCGGAGAGTACACCGTCATGGTCGGACACCTGCAGTGCAGCGCCACGCTCACTGTGGAAGGTACCCAGCTCATTACCTTCCTTCCTTTCCTTCTTTCCTCTGTCCTTCCTTCCTCCCTTCCTTCCTTCTTTCCTCTGTCCTTCCTTCCTTCTTTCCTTTCCTCCATCCATCCTTCCTTCCTTCCTCCCTTCCTTCCTTCTTTCCTTTCCTCCATCCTTCCTTCCTTCCTTCCTCCGTCCTCCCTTCCTTCCTTCTTTCCTCTGTCCTTTCCTTCCTTCCTTCCTTCCTTCTCCTGTCGTCCTCCCTTCCTTCCTTCCTTTCTTCCGACCATCCTTCCTTCCTTCTCCCTTTCTTCCTTATTTCCTCTGTCCTTCCTTCTTTCCTCCGTCCTTCCTTCCTTCTTTCATTCTTTCCTCTGTCCTTCCTTCCTTCTTTCCTCCATCCTTCCTTTCCTTCCTCCGTTCCTTCTTTCCTTCCTTCTTTTCCTTCCTCCCTTCCTTCTTTCATTTACTCCCTTCCTTCCTTCCTTCTTTCCTCCATCCTTCCTTTCCTTCCTCCGTTCATTCTTTCCTTTCCTTCCTCTCTCCTTTCCTTTCTTCTTCCTTCCTCCTTCCTTTGTTCCTCCCTCCCTCCTTTCCTTCCTTCCTTCGTTCCTTCTTTCCTCCGTCCTTCCTACCTCCCTCCTTCCTTCCTTTTAATTTCCTTCCATGTGAACTTGTAGCTGTGATATGTGTGCCTGATTCAGTACTTCCTGTCCGTCTCCTGCAGCTCTAGCTCTGCGAGTCACTAAACCGATGAAGAGCGTCGAGATCCCCGAGACACAGGTGGCGACGTTCGAGTGCGAAGTGTCTCACTTCAACGTGCCGGCCACGTGGCTGAAGGACGGCGTGGAGATCGAGATGACGGAGAAGTTTAAGATCGTCGTTCAGGGAAAACTTCACCAGCTGAAGATCATGAACACGAGCCGGAGCGACTCAGCAGAATACACCTTCATCTGCGGGAACGACCGCGTCTCCGCTACGCTAACCGTTAGCCGTAAGTTCACATTCTGTGTTTGCTAACGCTACGCTAACCGTTAGCCGTAAGATCACACCCACATTCTCAGTGTTTGCTAACGCTACCCGTTAACCGTAAGATCACACTCACATTCTCAGTGTTTGCTAACGCTACGCTAACCGTTAACCGTAAGATCACACTCACATTCTCAGTGTTTGCTAACGCTACCCGTTAACCGTAAGATCACACTCACATTCTCAGTGTTTGCTAACGCTACCCGTTAACCGTAAGATCACACTCACAGTCTCAGTGTTTGCTAACGCTACGCTAACCGTTAGCTGTAAGATCACACTCACATTCTCAGTGTTTGCTAACGCTACGCCAACCGTTAGCCATAAGATCACACTCCTTCCTTCTGTCCTTTCTTCCCTTCCTTTCTTCCTACCTTCCTTCCTTCCTACTTTCCTTCCTTCCTTCCTTCCTTTCTTCCTACCTTCCTTCCTTCCTTCCTTCCATCTGTCTTTCCTACCTTTCTTCCCTCCTTCCTTTTGCCTGTCTTTCCTTCCTTTGCCTTATTTCCTTCCTTCCTTCCTACCTTTGTACCTTCCTTTCTTCCTACCTTCCTTCCTTCCTTCCTTCCTTCCTTCCTACCTTCCATCTGTCTTTCCTACCTTCCTTCCTTCCTTCCTTTTGCCTGTCTTTCCTTCCTTCTCTTCTTATTTCCTTATTTCCTTTCTTCCTTCCTTCCTTCCTTCCTACCTTCCTTTCTTTCCTTCTTTCCTTCCTTCCTTCCTTCTGTCCTTCCTTCCTTCTGTCCTTTCTTTCCTACCTTTCTTCCCTCCTTCCTTTTGTCTGTCTTTCCTTCCTTCCCTTCTTATTTCATTCCTTCCTTCCTACCTTTGTACCTTCCTTTCTTCCTACCTTCCTACCTTCCATCTGTCTTTCCTACCTTTCTTCCCTCCTTCCTTTTGCCTGTCTTTCCTTCCTTCCCTTCTTATTTCCTTCCTTCCTTCCATCTGTCTTTCCTTCCTTTGTCCTTCCTTCCTTCCTTCCTTCTGTCCTTCCTTCCTTCCTTCCTTCCTTCCTTCCTACCTTCCATCTGTCTTTCCTACCTTTCTTCCCTCCTTTCCTTCTGTCCTTTCTTCTATCTGTGTTTCCTTCCTTCCTTCCTTGTGGTGTGTATAGTTTTATTCTGAAGCTGTGTTTTTTGCGTTTCCTGTGAGTGGTATAGTTTTATTCTGAAATTCTGAAGCTGTGTTTTTTGTGCGTTTCCTGTCCAGCCGTGTTGATCACCAGCATGCTGAAGGACCTGAACGCTCAGGAGAGAGACACCATCACCTTCGAGGTCACCGTGAACTACGAAGGTGTGACGTATAAGTGGCTGAAGAACGGCGTGGAGGTGAAGTCATCGGACCGCTGCCAGGTCCGCAGCAAGCAGCTCACTCACTCGCTCACCATCAGGAACGTTCACTTTGGGGACGGAGGAGAGTACCAGTTCGTAGCCGGCTCCAGCGCCACTGCAGCCAACCTGTTCGTAGAAGGTAACGTCTTCCCTTCCTTCTTTCCTTTCCTCCCTTCCTCCCTTCCTTCTTTCCTCCGTCCTTCGTTCCTTCCTCCCTTCCTTCTTTCCTTCGTCCTTCCTTTCTTCCTTTCCTTCTTTCCTTTCCTTCCTTCCTTCTTTCCCCCATCTTTCCTTTCTTTCCTCCCTTCCTTCTTTCCTTTCCTCCCTTCCTCCTTTCCTCCGTCCTTCGTTCCTTCCTCCCCTCCTTCTTTCCTTTCCTCCCTTCCTTCTTTCCTCCGTCCTTTGTTCCTTCCTCCCTTCCTTCTTTCCTCCATTACTCCCTTCCTTCTTTCCTCCATCCTTCCGCCCTTCCTTTCCTCCCTTCCTCCCTTCCTTCTTTCCTCCGTCCTTTGTTCCTTCCTTCCTCCCTTCCTTCTTTCCTTCGTCCTTCCTCTCTTCCTTCTTTCCTCCGTCCTTCGTTCCTTCCTTCTTTCCTTTCCTCCCTTCTTTCTTTCCTTTTCTCCCTTCCTCCCTTCCTTCTTTCCCCCGTCCTTCCTTTCCTTCCTCCCTTCCTTCTTTCCTTTCCGTCCTTCCTCCCTTCCTTCTGTCCTCCGTCCCTCCTTCCTCCCTTCCTCCCCCTCCTTCTTTCCTTTCTTCCCTTCCTTCTTTCCTCCCTTCCTTCTTTCCTCCGTCCTTCGTTCCTTCCTCCCTTCCTTCTTTCCTCCGTCCTTCCTCCCTTCCTTCTTTCTTTCCTCCTTCCTTCTTTCCCTCCTCCCTTCCTTTTTTCCTCTGTCCTTCCTCCCTTCCTTCTTTCCTCCGTCCTTCATTCCTTTCTCCACTCTTTCTTTCCTTTCCTCAGTTCCTTCTTTCCTCCCTCCTTCCTCCATCCATTCCATCCTTCTTCTTCATCCTTCTTCTTCTTCTTCTTCTTCTTCTTCGTCTACTTCTTCTCCTTCTTTTTCTTCTTCTTCTTCTTGTTCTTGTTCTTCTTCTTCTTCTTCTTCTGCTTCTTCTTCTACTTCTTCTGCTCTTCTTCTTCTTCTTCTTCTTCTTCTTCTTCTTCTTCTTCTTCTACTCATTTGTGGATTCTTCTTCTTCTTCTTCTTCATCCTCCTCCTCCTCCTCCTCCTCCTCCTTCTTCTTCTTCTTCTTCATCCTTCTTCTTCTTCTTCTTCATCCTTCTTCTTCTTCTTGTTAAATAAGTAATAACACATTGAATCGAGGAGTTAACATGAGCATTATTTCTGTTTTTCAGCTCGTGTGATTGAGTTCACGAAGAAGATCAAAGACATAAAGATCACAGAGAAGAAGAAAGCCATTTTTGAGTGTGAGATTTCTGAACCCAACATTCAGGTGATCTGGATGAAGGACGGTCAGGAGCTGGACGTCACCGACGAGAGGTAACTATCCCTCCTTCTTCCCTTCCTTCCTTTCCTTCCTTCCTTCCTCCCTTCCTCCATCCCTTCTTCTTCCCTTCCTTCCTTTCCTTCCTTCACCGACGAGAGGTAACTGCTGCTCACCCTGGTTACATTAAGCTTCCTGTAGTCCTCCCTTCCTTCCCTTCCTTCCTCCCTTCCTCCATCCCTTCTTCTTCCCTCCTTCCTCCCTTCCTTCTTTCCTCCATCTGTCCTTCCTTCTGTCCCTCCTTCCATTTGTCCTTCTTCCCTTCCTCCCATCCTTCCTTCCCTCCTCCCTCCCTTCCTCCTCCTTTCCTTCCTTCTCCCTCCCTCCTTTCCCTCCCTTCCTTCCACCCTTCCTTTCCTCCCTTTCCTTCCCTCCTTCCTTCTTCCTCCCTCCCTTCCTCCCTCCCTCCTTCCCTCCCTCCTCCCTTCCTCCCTCCCTTCCTTCCCTCCCTCCCTCCCTCCCTCCTTCCCTCCCTCCCTCCCTCCCTCCTTCCCTCCCTCCCTCCCTTCCTTCAGTAGTGTAAAGTATTAATCTGAAGCTGTTTCTCTCTGTGAACAGATACATGGTGACAGCTTCCTTCCTTCTCCCTCCCTCCTCCCTCCCTCCCTCCTTTCCTCCCTCCCTCCCTCCCTCCTTTCCTCCCTCCCTTCCTCCTCCCTCCCTTCTCCTCCTTCCCTCCCTTCCTCCCTCCCTTCTCCCTCCTTCCCTCCCTTCCTCCCTCCCTTCCTCCCTTCCTTCTCCCTGCTTTCTCCCTCCTTCCCTCCCTTCCTCCCTTCCTTCTCCCTCCCTCCCTTCCTCCCTCCCTACTCCCTTCCTCCCTTCCTTCCTTCAGTAGTGTAAAGTATTAATCTGAAGCTGTTTCTCTCTGTGAACAGATACATGTTCCCTCTGTCCTTCCTTCCTTCCTTCCCTCCCTCCTTTCCTCCCTCCCTTCCTTCTCCCTCCCTCCCTCCCTCCCTTCCTTCAGTAGTGTAAAGTATTAATCTGAAGCCGTTTCTCTCTGTGGACAGATACATGGTGACAGCTTCCCTCCTTCCTTCCTTCCTTCCCTCCCGTCCCTCCCTCCTTCCCTCCCTCCTCCCTCCCTCCCTCCTCCCTCCCTTCCTTCCCTCCCTCCTCCCTCCCTTCCTCCCTCCCTCCCTCCCTTCCTTCAGTAGTATAAAGTATTAATCTGAAGCTGTTTGTCTCTGTGAACAGATACATGGTGACAGCTTCCTTCCTTCCCTCCTTCCCTCCCTCCCTCCCTCCTTCCCTCCTTCCTCCCTCCCTCCCTCCCTCCCTCCCTTCCTCCCTCCCTACTCCCTTCCTCCCTCCCTTCCTTCAGTAGTGTAAAAGTATTAATCTGAAGCTGTTTGTCTCTGTGAACAGATACATGTTCCCTCTGTCCTTCCTTCCTTCCCTCATCCTCCCTCCCTTCCTTCCTCCCTCCCTCCTTCCTCCCTCCCCCCCTCCCTTCCCTCTTCCCTCCTCCCTTCCTCCCTCCCTTC